>NC_034409.1:143576179-143849420 GCF_002078875.1 Numida meleagris
GCATGGCCCCCGCGGGGTCGCTCGGCTCAGCGTGGCCCTCCCGACGCGGCCATCCCCGCGCCCCGGACGGCAGCGGCCGAAGCACCGCGAGCCGCCTCCGCGCGCTGCCGAGCAGCAGCAGCCCCCAACTCCGCTCCGCTGACAACTCTCCGGCCCGAACGCACCGCTCAGCCTCCTGGGGGGCGGGGCGCCGCCCGACAGCCGACCAATCGAGACGAGGGGCCTCCGGAGCAGCCAATGGGCGGGCCTAGCACGCCGGGCGTACCGCCAATGAGAGCGCGCGGTGAGCAAATGAGGGGGAGGTGGGAGCCGCTCCTCTCTCCCCTCCAGGTATCAGGCGCAGACCAATAGCGCGTGGGGGGCGGTGGGACCGGCCAATGAAACAGTGAGGGCGGGGAGAAAGGCGGCCAATGAGAGGCTCCGCCAGGTGAGCGGGGAGCGAGGCGCCCCGCCGGCCCGCCTAGCCTGGCGGGTGCCGGCTCGGGGGCTGCCGCGACTCTGCCACGGCTCTGCCACGGACGGGCCCCGCGCCTGCAGCGCGGTGATTGAGCGCTGCTGGTAATTAGCTGTCTGCCGTGAGCTCCGCGTGTTTGTCAGTCTGTCACGAACACCTCATATACCACACGAGCCTCGAGCAGCTCCGGGATGAGAATGCATTAACATGCAAAGCGCTTCATGTCAGAGCTGATTGCTCTGAAGGTATTTAATCGCGGAATGTCTTTATTTACTGAGGGATTAATTAGATATCTGGCAGTGCCAGAACAACTTTCCTGCTCGCCACCGAAGACAGCCTCCCTTTGGGAGGTCCGATAACAGCAGCACAGCACCTCCCAAGGGACCGTTTCACTTTTAAGCCATAAAAACCATCAGTTCTCTGTATTTCAATGTGAGGAGTGCTCTGTGGAGAGCAAGGGTGTTTGGACAGTGCTTACACTTCAGCAAGTGCCAGTGAATGTCAGTGGGTGCCATTGTTTCCACATGGAGGAATTCGGTGACACCGCTTTGCTCCATAGGCACTTCCATGTCAGACGCCATTCTGTCAGACTGCCCCTCTGCTGCCATCTGTCACACGGCGACAGCATGGAATGGAACACTGATGGGGAGGTTCGGCCTCTACTGCCAGACCACCAACATCTGCCTCTGACATTGTGGGCCAACACAATAAAATAGAAGACATGGCTTTCAGAGCGGCCCTCGTACGAAGTTCCAGAAAATGGTCAAGCTAAAGGGAGGTTTGGAAAGTTGTACTGCAAGAGCAATGGCATCCATCACCTGACTCCAACCATAAGAACATGCTGCACGTGCACTGTCAGGATCCCACGGCACTGTTCGGATTTAGGCTGAGAGCAGTGTGAGAGTGGCCAGATGTTGGTCTTGCAAAGACATTGAGAGAGACATGCTTCTTGTCTTAACTGAAATGGCATGGACTGTCTGGTGAACATCTTCCTTGTACAGCCTCAGCCTCCTAAGTGGGGACGAAAGGACACTGCCTTCTCCTTTACTAGCTCACAGGGAGCCTCTCCCACAGACAGCTGAGTATTTAGAAATGTAAGATACAGAAGCACTTTGTTCTCACTTTTAGCCTATTCGTTACCTAACAAGTAAACATCAAAATAGAGAAACAACATTAAATATAGCCTTGTTTCTGTAACAAATAGCTCTGCTATGGCTTGTGTTGGTAAATCTGTATTTGGAACAAAAGCAATGCTAAAGTATTTAGACTGAAGTATCTATCATAGTGCTTTTAGTGAGGTACAGAAATACTATTGCAATTTAAGATTTTCTCATTAAATACCAGATTGTTCACACAGTACCTTCATCTCCCTGAAAAGGAGATCAAAGGTAAATTTGCTAAACAGAGAAACTCTGAATTACAGTTACATTTAAAATTTATTCAGATTTGCATAAGACAGTTCCTGATTTGTGAAGATTGGCAAAAATCAGTATCTCTATATATATTTTATTGGACAGAAAGGACGTACAGGAGAAGTAGTATTTATAATTAGGCTTAGATGAAAAATTTGACTTTTAAAAACCTGTCACATTTCTGAAACTGGCAGAAAGTACACATGAATGAATGTGCTTATGCATCTCTCACAGACAGCCTTTCACTTATGAATTTTAATATTCCTAATGATGTTTTGCAGACCGCGTTTGACATAGCTGTGCAACTCAGAGTACATCCAACCCCCACTCCGTCACACCGTAAGGAGAACTGTCAGCTCTGCTGAAGGCAATCCCAGCTGGAGGAGCAGCCAGGGTCTCCAGGAGGTACCCATGTGGCATTGTCCTCACAAAGAGAATGCAGTGTTTCTATGTGATAGCATTTTATGTTCTCCTTAGAGAGGTCTGTTACAGTGCGAGGCCATGTGGGATTAAATGTTAATAAAATTTAGGTTCTGTAGAACTTAATGGCTATAGCTCATCAGCTTCAATGAAGCAATGATAAGAGTCACTTTGAACCTACTCGAGTCATGTGTCCACTGATTTGATAGGAATATGACTAGGTTCAAAACAGTCATGAGAACTGCAAATACCGTTCAGTCCCAAAATTTCTCCCTTTAAAAACTAACTCATCTGTAAGTCTCCGATGAGGTTTGAAATGAGATTTCAAAATAAAACAATTACAAGTAAGATTGAGGATTGTCTTATTTTTCACACTTCTCCAAGACCCTATGTTGCTAGAGTATAGCTCAGAGTTCACCAATTATTCAAATAAAATAATAATGAAACAATCTACTCCTCACTGTAATTTCAGGTAGAGTATATCCCCCTCTCAAAAACAGCATGTAAAGCTGTTTGTCATTTCTGCCAGAGAAGTGCTGATGTGAAAATATGAGCACGTTTTATTAAATTCCAACACATTATGTCCCTTCTGCTTGGCACTTCACAGGTAACACACAACAGGTTTTCTGAGTTGCTAAAAATAAAAATTGTCATGCTTACCATTTATTTTAGAAGTCACTATAACATTTGCTAGTCAGAATCAACGGGCATGTGAAACTGTCTGTGCCAACACCAAGGTTTGTACAAAATTCATGAGTAAGCAAATGACATTATGAAACAAAGGTACAGAAGTGTGATTTCATCCAGCAATTAACTATCCAAAAAGTTTAAAATCTATTTGATCAGTTAATGGAAAATTGAAGTGAGACTTCCATCACACTGGTTCCTTTAAATTATTTATCACCACTTGACCTGAGCTGTTTCAACACTTGTAGGCAGTTGAGATTTCCCATAAACCAATTTTTCTCTGTGTAGCAAGTCTCAGGTGTCTCCCTTGTCACAGGGATACAAACTGAAAACCATAATAGCTAAATTAATAGACTCATGCTAACTTCAGTCATCCCTTTGGGATTAATTTGTAGCAAGGTTTATAGTATAACCTCCCTTATTTTTTGTCAGATTAAATTTTATTGTATGCATTTACTGAACCTTCTATTTCAATGGCAAATTGAATACTTTATTCATCCTTTATTCTTCCTTTTAAAGTATCTATGCCTTACACTGTCACCAGTCCACTGTCTTGTAATTCTTGCAATTCATTATGCATTTATTTTCAATTCTTGTGCTTGCCGTTCTTTTTCTGTAGACAATAACTTTCTTAAAGTTACAACCTCCCTTTATTTCCTTTAGTCAGAATATAGACATCGCAGAAACAATGTTTTCAGACTAGCAGAGATGATAATACAAAAAAAATGTGAGTTAAAATATGTTCTTCAGTCACCAAGGGTATTTTCATACACTGTCCTGGGAGTGACATAGTATCAGTTCACTATGAATTTCGTATCTATATTATGCTATTGTTTCATAGTCTTAAACGTTTCGTACGCGCCAGTACATAAGAAATCACACCTGCAAGTCATTCTTTACACACTGCTGCTTGCTGATAATTCCACAAGGGAGATACTGACCTTGAACAACTGGGACAGCCAGCATTTTACTCATTTCTTTTTTGTTTAGATCAGTTAAATTGTTCATAGGATTTTTATTTTTAGTTTTAGTTACATTTGTTGTGAAGATAGTTTCTCCCCAAAAAATGAATATTTCCGAAAACTGTGAGTTAGACCTTTTAGATCAATGCCAAGGCTTTACTGGACCTCTTTTCTACCATGTAGACTTGGTCTCTTTTGCTCTTGCAGAAGATTCACAGTGGGCATCTGTACCAGCAAATGAAACAGGACTTGTGATCATTCCTGGGCATTGCAGTGCGTTCATCTAGCAAAGTAAACAATAATAAAATGGTCTAACACATTTTGGCATGTGTCAAGCACTCTGGCAAACAACACCTGAACATAGTTTGGGAGTCAAACCATTCCAGAAGACATTTCCAACCAGTACTCAGTCACTGAGCGCATCAGTGCAAGTCAGGTCATGGCACGGCATTATGGCTTCAGTATCCAAGAAAGATTCTGAGAATGTTTAATCTAATGTAGACTACACCACCAGACCATTTACCATTCATAACTTAAGGAAGGAAAAAACATTTTCTCTCTTGTCATTTGCTACTGTGACATAGCCAAGCATTACAAAATTCAAGTTGAATTCCAGTATGTTTGCTAGCAAAGAAAATCTCTTTGTAGCCACTGTATGGGGCTTACTGGAGTTCACTGCCTAGAAAACATGATGGCCATCAGGGACAAGCAATGGTGAGCCTTGCTAGTGTCCAGCTGCAATCAAAACTGTAGCAAGAATGATGTGAGGTGAGATCCCCAACTGCGAATTAGCCAAATACTAGCCTCTGACTGATGCTGCTTTTCAAGAAGATATGCACAGCTTCACAATACACCAGGTGAGAGTCAGTGAGTGGGAAGTTACTTGAGTAAGTGCAAGATCAAATGCCCAGGAGCAAACACTGGTCCTGCAGCAAAGGGAGAAGGCAAAGAATATGAAATGTGGGGTGTGGTTTTTTTTGTGATCTCCAAAAAACTAAACATAGGGCTGTTTGTGTATGCTTGTTCTACAGCTGAAATCTGCCACACAAAGACAGCACTTATCAGGACAGACACAGCAACTGGATCTTTCACTTCTGTTGCGGGCAGAGAAAAATCTAGACCTGCTGACACACATTCCTTGCGGTCTCCAGCCCTTTGAATCGTGCAATACTTATGATGCGAACTCTAGAGTACAGAGCCGCTTTCGTTAACTTATTAGAGACCAAAGGCATATCAAGGAATCTTAGAATCATAGAATTGTTTGAATTGGAAGGGACCTTTAAAGGTCATCTAATCCAACTCCCCTGCAATGAAGAGGGACACCTACAGCTACATCAGGTTGCTTAGAGCCTGATCCAGCCTGACCTTGAATGTATCCAGGGACAGGGCTTCCACCACCTCTATGGGCAATCTGTTCCAAAGCTTCACTCCCCCATCATAGAAAAAGTTTAATGCATTTATTTCATAATCTGTACACATCCATTTACACTTTTCCAGATTCTGGTACAAATAGAAGTGCTACAGGCTCAGTAACTGTCGATCATGTCAAGGGTATCTCTACTACATTTGCATTTGGTCTTTTGTTTTCCCCAGTAAAGAGCAGCCTAACAGGATCCAATATATTCCCTTGTTTAAAGACTGTGATGCCCAAGTCAATGTTCAAGTCTCCAGACTGCAACATTATCCCAAGAACCGACTCTGATCCACGAAAATCAGGGCAGAGAGAGTTTGGAACTTCTTTCTGCCTAACAAAAACTAACAAATATCCATATCAGTATTCCTTCCAAGACCCTAAAATTTCTTGAGCATAGGAGCTGCAAAACTGTGTAACACTGCCACCTGGTGACATGCATCGCAGCGATGTTTTTTCCTTCTACCACCACACAAAAACTTTCTGCTTTCTTTCAGGTAATTTAAATTTGCCCATCCCTATCAAATAGAATTTATCCCACCATCACTTTACCTTGAGCACTTCTGATTGTGCCTAGAAGTCAAACTACTAAAGTCTGCAAAGCTTTTCAGGGTACACTTTGTCTTTTCCTTCAGGGTTGACTTTTATATTTATATGGATAATTGAGGTCTAACTTGATCCAAATCCCCATGTCAGCTTTGTATGAAGTTTAAAACTTTGGCATCTCTTGAGAAATAAATCTGAAGTAATATTAGAATTGATCCACTTGACATAACCTTTTTTTGGTTCACCTTTTAGCCTTTGGGATGTAATTTTAAAAAGCAACCAACCAATCAAAAACAACAAAAAAGTTCCAATAGCAACAACAAAAAGTCTCCCAGGAAGTCTCCCTTTCCAAGATGAAAAAAAAGTGATTTCTGTACTATTTGATCTCAGGCTCTTTCATCTCCTTCATCTGATCTTTGTGGGATATAGATGGAAAATGGAGAAAGAAGCGTAGATCAGGATCAACGTTCAGCACCTCTATCTGGCTTTCTCAGCTGTCTGCAAGTCTGAACCTTTCTTTTATAACTGACCTCCAACACTTCACTGAAAATCATAGCAAGTTCTGAACTGTTATCACTTCCTGGGTTCTCATTTCTTACTGGACCTTACTTGGATTCATTTCACAAGCTGACCTGGATACTTGGAAGTTTGAATTCACAAACCAAATATTGTTTATGTCTCGCTCCAGGAGTTTTTAGACTAATTCAGTCCTTTCTAAGAAAAACTCGAACTCGTGCTTGGGATATATATGTATATATATTTAAACTCTTTTTTTATTCACCTCTAGTTCTACAAGCACCTGAGTTAGTAGCACCACTTTGGTCCAGATGGAATACTACTTCACTGTTTTCTCTTCAGTATTTCCTCACTCAACCATACAATTCTGCAAGCCCTACACACTTGGTGGAAGCATTATTCCAACAGTGCTGGCCATCACGAAGATGTATTTAGAACAGAGATAGTGTCCAAGAAGTAAACAATGTATACACATATCTCCTAGAATTTATTTATTTTTTTCTTGAGACACTTCTCAGTGTTCTATCAGAAAAACAGGTTCATAGAAGAGTTGTACAGTCTTCATAAGGAATACATAAAATAAGCATTTTCCCCATAATTTCATTTTTCTTCTCAGTTCATTTTAATAACGTAAGGGCATGTGATCAGTGATTCTTCCATTACACAAAGATTTAATGTCATTCCGTGTGTGTTTTCATAAAATCTATGAATGGAAATACGCACTTCTCTAATTTGTCCTACCCAAGTCACTAAAATACTGCTCCCATCATCAGTTATAAGTTCAGTTGGACTCCCAACAATTTTGAGAGGAACTCAAGCTTCATTATGAAAAGATTTAAGTTATCTCATAGCTGTGGCTGCAGTAGAATTTCCCATTCTCTCAAATCTGACCAACCTAGAAAACTTACAGTGTAGGAAAGTTATTTGTACTGTAAGTGGCAGGTTAGATACTCATACTTGGTATGAAGCCTTGATCTGAGACATCTGCTTCCAGCATTAATTTATTGCATGTTATGGTCTTGGATTAAGCATGCTGGGAAGCGTAGTTATCAGAAGAACTGGGAACTTTAACCTACAATAGCAAGTTGTGGCATGAAATGTAAACGCATGAATTGTTCCTCTATCTCTTAATATGAGAAAGGATCTGTTGGCCTTGGAGTCTGTCTGAGGCAGACCAAAGACTAGGGAAAAATACCGGAGGGAAGAAAAATTGTTCAACACAGACAGGTTTGAGATGAAAACTGTAAATTCAGAGGGAGAGTTGATGTGAAGACTGTTCAAGTGTTATTTCAGATTAAAAATGGCAAAAAAGTCAAGGGAATAATTCTCAGGCTGTCAGAACAGGAGATCAAAATACAGGTTGGTCAAAGCAGCTAGTGTGGACCACAAATCTATGGGCACCTGGATTGTTTCAATAAAGAGATGCATGTACATACAAACTACTAACACCACTCATCATTTTCTGGCAAAAGGGAAAAACAGAATATGAATTATGCTGGTAGGAGAGGACAGAAGTAGCATACAGCAGTGTAGTCACATTGAAGGCAGCAGGTTCCTAATGGTAAGAGAAACATCAGAATTTGATCTATTAAACAATTACCAGTAGTAATAGCCCATGGCTATGTGCGAGCTTAACTGAGGACTAACAGACATCGAAACATTTTAAATTGATGTTTATAACATAAAAATACATACACCATTTTATTTAAATAGAGATGTATTTAAAATAATTATCATCTCCTCCCCCAGCTGATACGAAATAGCAGTATTAAAATTGTCCAAAGATTTTAGAAAGTAAGTTTCTGAGAACCACAGCTTTATAGCAAAAATGTAGGGAAGATGGGAGCTTACACTTTCTTGGGAAGGAGTTTTAGAAAGACTTCTTTGGACAAGTTTGTTGGGACTGCCAGTACTAAGATCTTATTTTTCATTCCCTAGTAGACGTACAGTATACCTATTATTTAACATTAATTCTTTCAGGATGTCTACATATATCAGCCTATTATTATAAATCATTTCTAATAACTGTCAGAGATGGTTATCAGTATTATAGTATTAACTACAGATTAGCAGTGTAAATAACCAGTACAGGCAGCATGTTTGACTTAACCAGTTACGGAAGTTAGGATCAAGTAAATTGGAAAACAGAAAGAAAGGCAAGTAATTCCACTATGAAACCCAGCTTTCTCACAAGCAAAGGGATAAATATAATTTTTTGTTAGTTTATGATGAGATATTACTTATATGTTTACCATATATATCTGTTTGTAATCTTGGAAATTAGCCAAGTATCCATCCAAACGCATGATCATTTTATTTTAGTGAATGATATTAAAAAGAGTTCTACATGAAGAAGATAGCATACATCCAACATCGATCTTGTTGCCTAATTTTTATTCTCCTCGAGCACAGATAAGGGGTGAAAAAGCCTGCAGAACCCATCCCTCTGGTTCATATCTGCAGTAAGCTTGCATGTCTGGGAATCCTTTTGCCAATGGAAAGATACAAGAGAAGCAGAAGCTAGCACAGTAGGGGTTAAGCAATTTGCATTTCATTAATAACACTTCATTTTTGCCCTCAAAGTTTATCTACATTAAAACATTCTAAATGTAGTGTGTTTCTGTAAGTTTAATTACATGCGGTATGTGAAAACATATTTGATAATCACATTGCTAATTACATGCAATCACTTCAATACACAGGTGCAAAGCTCCAGAAATCTGCATACTTGAATCTCTTCATGCATAGCCATAAGCCACAGCTTTGCAGTTGGGTACCCTTCCACTGGGACTGTGCTCATTTGGATTTTTGAGTGGCTAGTGCCATTTGAACCAAAGAAATGTGCTAGATTAATCTAAATCTAGAATTATTTTTTAAATCTAAGATTAGATTTACCTTTTTTATTAGACTGACCGGTCATGAGCGGTGATTCGAAGAGGTTGGTACTGAGGCCTGTCCTATTTAATATCTTTATTGATGACCTGGATGGGGGGATTCAGTGCACCCTCAGTAAGTTTGCAGATGACACCAAGCTGGCAGGAAGCGTCGGTCTGCCTGGAGGTAGCAAGACCCTACAGAGGGATCTGGACAGGCTGGATAGCTGGGCTGAGGCCAGGGGGACGAAGTTCAACAAGATCAAGTGCCAGATCCTGCACTTTTGCCACAACAACCCCAGGCAAAGCTACAGGCTTGGAGCAGAGTGGCTGTAACACTGTGTGGAGAAAATGGACCTGGGGGTGTTGGTCAACACTCAACTGAACGTGAGCCAGCAGTGTGCCCAAGTGGCTGAGAAGGCCAATGGCATCCTGGCTTGTACCAGATATAGTGCTGCCAGCAGGAGCAGGGAGGTGATCATCCCTCCGTACTCAGCACTGGTGAGACTGCACCTCGAGTACTGTGTTCAGTTTTGGGCCCCTCGCCACAAGAAAGACATTGAGGCCCTGGAGTGTGTTCAGAGAAGGGCAATGAAGGTGGTGAGGGATCTGGAGCACAAATGTTATGTGGAGAGGCTGAAGGAACCAGGATTGTTTGGTCTGGAGAAGAGGAGGTTCAGGGGAGACCTTATTGTTCTCTACAACTACCTCAAAGGAGGTTGTGGCGAGGTGGGGATTAGCCTCTTCTCCCATGTAACTAGCAATAGGACTAGAGGGAATTACATTAAGTTGCACCAGAGGAGATTCAGGTTGGACATTAGGAAATACTTCTCCAAAAAAGTGGTCAGGCACTGGAACGGGCTGACCAGGGAGGTTGTGGAGTCACCAACTCTGTAGATGTCCAAGAAATGTTTACATGTTGTACTAACGACTTTGCAATATTTTATGATCTTAAAGTATGTATTTTATAATTCATTGATGGATACATCATACTGATGTCAGAGATGTGGGAATCAATTTTTTTTCTTCTGGAAGTTTTAATTCTCAATATGTTCATTTAATACATATTTGCATCTATACATATATATACATGCACATGAATGTGCCTTTTCCAGTTTGGATTAAAATTGAAGGACCTTCTTAATCGTTTAATAATAGAAGATAATAAGAGACTTGAGCAATAAATCCATTTTCATTATATGCGTAACAGCTTATGGCTGCACTTTTTGCTTCTCTTTCATTTATGTGTAACTGTTATTTTTTACATTGATTTTTAAAGCTGTCTTGACAATGGATTGTCATTAGCTTCGTGTATAAATCATAAAAATTGAAAATTTTATATACTCAGATAAATTGAAAAGGACATAAAATATTAATTTACATTATTGAAAAGTAATACTTCTGTGTTCCCTCTAAATATATTCAGTATAAGTTATTGAAAGGAATGGGTTCAGATGACTTGTCCAGAAGCATTCTTTTTCAGATTTGGGAAGTGAGCTGAAATGAGTCCTGACAGACAAGAAACCCACGAACTAGTTCACTACTGTTACCAAAATAATAGACTGAGGAGAAGGAACGTAGCAAAATCTAAAAAGCAGCATTGGAATTTGTTCCACTGGAAACAAATCCTCTGTGCTTCACACAATAAAGTGGCATGGCTTGTTCTATTTCGCTTTAGTTACACAAAGCTTTAATTAAATTATACTTACCTTAGTCACAGACTAATGTAGGTTGGAACAGTGCGCTGGAGGTCATCTTGTTCTACTTGTGCATAAAACAGGATCAACTTCCAAGGTACCTCAGGCTGCACAGTGCCTTGCTCAGTCAGGAGTTACAGAGCTGCCTGCAAGCCAGGGAGTCACTGTGTCACTCCAGACAGCTGAGAACAAGGAGTTCCTGCAGAGGCTACCTCTCCGGTAGCATGGCAAAAGCATTTTGACTGAGGACTCATTGGCTAAGCACAGAACATCCCGAGCTGGAAGGGACCCACAAGTGTCACTGAGCCCAACCCTGACCCCACAGAGGGCCATCCAAAATCAAACACTATGTCTGAGAGTGCTGTCCAAGTGCTTTGCAAACTCCAGCAGCTCAGTGCCACGACCACTACCCTGGGGAGCATGTTCCAGTGCCCAAGTGTTCCACGTACAACATGAAGCCTGTATTACCTAAGCATATTGCATACATCACTTTTTAAAATACAACTCTAGTTTTCCAACTTAACTTATGTTTTTTAATGTACTTTCTTTGAGCAAGGATTTAGTACTCAGGTTACTGAGCTGACTTATATCACTGCTATACTTCACTGTAAAGGCATATGATCTTCAGTTCTTCCACCTCACACGTAGCAGCACCTTTTGATTCATAGGTAATACAAATATAATTCCTTCACTTCAAGAAATACAGTGTTTGTTTCAGTAAAAGCAACTGTAGCATCACACTGAAGGCTTTTTTGCTGCTGCTGTTTTTTCTATGCATTCAGAATTTTCCTGAGTCATTTTTCTTGTACATATCAAATAATGATGTAAAAAAAAACCCCTCAGCTTAGTACTTTTTACATAAGCACCTTTTACCTGCTGAAGCTGTAATCTCCCATACATAATGCATGTGGCAGATTACATTTGAGACATGAGTGTGTGGCTATTATTTGAATCACTAACTGAATCGGTACATATTAAGCTAATTTTTGTATTACTGGTGCATCACTTGTGAATCTTTTTTCAGACCACGTAGCACCATTTAAGAATTGTTGGGTTGGAGATGGTGAACACAAGAGAAAGCATTACATTTTCAGAGTAATTTTTCAGTAGGAGGCAAATTTATTCAAATAAACTGAAAATCCACGTAACAATTATCTGTATCCTGGGCTGCATCTAAAGAAGCATGGTCAGCAGGTCGAGGGACAAGGATAAGGGGAAATAGTTTCAAACTAAAGAAGGGGAGATTTAGATTGGATATAAGGAAGAAGCTTTTTACAGTATGGGTGGGAGGAGACTGGAACAAGTTGCCCAAAGATGTGGTGGATGCTCCATCCTTGGAGCCCCTCAAGGTCAGGCTGGACCAGGCTCTGAGCAACTTGATCAAGCTGTAGGTGTCCCTGTTCACTGCAAGGGAGTTGGACTAGATGACCTTTAAGGGTCCCTTCCAACTCAAATGATTTTATGATTCTAAGTCAAACACTGACATTTTACCAATTGTTAATGCCGTCTTTGACCTGGATCTCAAAAAAAAAAAAATCAACTTGAAACTAAAACACAACTGCATTTCATTTCTTGATTTTCTTATGTTATTCAGAGCTAGGTCAGAAGAATTTCTCCTTGAATTGCATAATGTGGGCAAGGTGAGTAAATTTACTCTTGCTCTGTTTCATTTTGTATCTTTTACACACACCATCCCTGCCCCATATTTGGAAACACTAAAGCAATACAAGCATCCCAGCCTTCTGAGATTCACCTGCCATGCCTGCTACTTTACTGAAGCTTTCAGAGATTTTATAGAATGCTTTTTACTGTTGAGAGTAAATATTAAGGTCCCATGCAGATTTCTCCCACATCAACTTACACAGAAAGTTAGCATACCGTTGCAATAAGATTACCTGTAGTTAGCTTGCCCACTGATACCCTTTTTTTTTTTTAGAAATTAGTTGAAGTGCACAGACCTGTATCCCTGTCAAATTTATTGACAAAGATTGGACAAACAGAAGCATATTATTGAAGTGTTACAAAACACGTTTGTTTCTGAATAATAAAAATGGAAGTTAAATGAGATGTCCTAGGGATTACAAACATATCTGCAACCGTTTATGAGGGTTTCCATTAAAACCCCATGACATTCTACATACAGTATCATACGTTCCTTTCACTAAGTACATACACAAATTCACAATTAGGGAAAATAGGAAAAAAGCTTGTTTTCAACAAATGAGAATGTCACAAAATTTTGTAAATAAGAGAATAGTTGTGAGAGCACTCCAGTTAATTACATCAAAAGTCCCAGTTCAGATTACATGATGAGCTTGATTTCAGTAAGCAAAGATCTGGCATTGTCAGATTCAGAAAAGCTGTGCTGTGCTAAAGATAAGCTCTGTTTTTATTCACTGGCACAGTCAGTTGCCCAGGTGAGTCAGCATGGTTCAGAAATCAGTGCAAACACATTGTCCAGTTGGCAAAACAGAACAGCATCACTGCTTACAGACTTGAGCTGGTGTATCCACAAAAAGCTGTAGCTGTATTCCTCCAAATTTACTGTTGTCCGCTAAGCACTACAAACATACCCAGAGATTCATAGGAAGTTGTCTGACCTGACCCAGGAGGTATTTTCTTTATGGTTCTAAGGTGGATTGTAAGAAATTGCAATTTCTATATTCGTTCTGCAGAGCAAGATGTTGTTGTTTTTACTAACAGTTGGAAAGAGAAGAATATTTACTACAGTAGCATATGTAGGCTTACAGCAAAGCAGCATAGATTATGATTGCCAGAGAGCTGCCACTGAACAGCTTCTGAGCTACTGAAATCAGGCTTGTTACTTTTACATCAATTTTTTTCATTTGCTCTTCTCTCTGCAAGGCAAAAAGAGATACCAGATCATAAAATATATTCTGCATTGTTTATTGCATAATATCACTACATAGGCACATGCTAATCTTAGAATTCAGGTTGGTCTTCATTTCCAGTGAATGGATAAGAAATGATTCAGTACTTAAAATTCATACATAATCTCTTCAGGGCAACACCCCAAAAGCCTGCTCTGTTCATAATGCAGTGAACGACATCAATAGGTTCTGAATAGACCAGCATCCAACCTCACAGCAAAGTAAAAGGATGCCAGCAGTCACTGCTCAGAAGGCTGTCAATCAATAACTAGGTAAGAGCAGTATCATTTGACTAGCGTTTGTCATTTGAATTACCTCCAAGTCAGGGAGAAAGGGAGCCCTTCGGCTCAAAAATTTTCAATCTGTAAAAAAAAAAAAAAAAAAAAAGTTGTATTTTCAGCTAATAGATTACACTAACAAAGTTCAACTTATTCTCACTTAGTGCTACTGTTTCTATTAAGTAGACATAGCTCACTATGACTTATACTAGAAAACATTTGCATCTTACTGAGAAACCCTCATTAATCACTTCCTCTATTCACACTGAAACAGCTATGATAATCAATTCTTATTTACACAGCTGTGAGATGAATAATTTTAAAGTTTTACTGTAATTGTTTTTCTGTTCTGCTGAAAAATGGTTTAAGAGTACTGAGGGTTTTCCTCATACATATGGAATGTGCGTACCGGAATGTCTAAGTCTCTTATTTGGAATACTTAATTACATAAAACTCTGCTGGAGAAATGAAGATTAAGTCTGCTCTCCATCTTCTAGGTTTGCACACTGCTTAAAAGATTAAAATCTGCCTTTGCATAAGTATAAAGAAATCCATTTTTGAAAAGCGTACCTTGCCTCTTTGTGGCTTGAATGCAGTTAAGGTACCAAGGGAAAAGGAAGATGAATATAAATATTGGAATGTAGATGGATATACACAAATATTTCCTTTATAAGGAAGGTGCTGCTCTGTTACAAAACCATACTTATTTCCAAAGAGCAGTAAGAACCATATCTTAATCAAGCAATGGGTCAAGTTGCCCAAAGAGGTGTAGGTGCCATCCTTGGAGATGGACAAAGACCTCAGAGACCTGCTCTGAGAAGGAGGTTGGACAAGATAGGATAAATGAACTTATCCTCTCTATGACCCTAAATTTTAGGCACCCGATAAAACAGTAATTCTAAATTGGAGAGATAGATGTGTTGGGAAAGACATTTTGTGTCCAATGGAAATCTCTGCATTTAAGCAGAAAGGATCTTTCTGCAAGACAAAAACTCGATTAATGATTTTCTGTAATTCAGCAGAGACTCATTATCTGACCAATGATTCAGAGCTCCACTTCATCTTGCCACAGTACTCAAAGGTAGCTGTATTTTCGTAACTAATGGCAACAAATCTTTGTTTTTTTATGTATGGCAAATAATAAACTGCATGAAACAAGTACAAACTATTAAGAATTTACAGTTTAGCAGCAATAGCAGCCTCTCAAATACCAATATAAAATAAAATGTAATACAGCTACTCTATATAGAAAGGTAGTTGACAGATGAGGGTAACACACAGTAGTATCATAGAATGGTTTGAGTTGGAAGGGACCTTTGAAGGTAAGCTAGTCCAACCCCTCTGCAATGAACAGGGACACCTACACCTAGATCAGGTTGCTCAGAGCCTAGTCCAGCCTGACCTTGAATGGCTCTAGGAACAGGGTTTCCACCACTTCTCTGGGCAACCTAGTCCAAAGCTTTGCTAGCCTTATAGTAGGGAACTTTTTCCTTATATCCAATCCAAGCAGATCACACACAGATATGAAGAATGCTCAGTAAATAGCCATACATAGGAAAGTGCCTCAATAAATTTCAGTTCGGGCTGAAGAAACAGCAAAAAGCTGCTAATAAGGTTAATAGCTCTTGTGACCATAAAAGGATTGGGGCTTTGTTTTGGGCTTTGACTGCTGGTCAGTATAAAACAGCTGTAATTATTCTGTGCTAAGCCCACTAAATGTATTCTAAAGTTCGCTTGGGAGCAGTGGAAATGTCTTCTGGCAGGTCATCACCTGTGGTTCTGACTTCCTTGGATGCCAGTTTATCCACATCAGCGGCCTATTAACACAGAGACATAGGAGGTCCAAACTTACTCATCCATCCATAACTACATCATCCCTGTCAGCATAAATAAAAAAGCCACACACGCAGGATAGCATAGTCTTCCTCCATTTAAAATAGTTTTATTACTACTGGCCTCACACTCAAAGCAATAGAAACAGTCCTGTACATGCTTCCAGAGGCGTATGAAGGCTTTGGTGCTGGCCTTGCAGGAGTTTACTTAATGCAACAGCTTTACATGGAAGCCAGCACCCCTGGTGTGTCACAGAGCTACCTCACAGCTATACCTCCAACGTTACAGCAGCACAGCCCTGCTCCAGAAGCACCCACACAAGCTTCTAGAAGAAATGGACAAACTAGTGACATTTCAAAACTAGTTAAAGGAAGAAACTGGACGCCAGGAGACTGGAAAACATAGGGTAAGTCTGAAAATAGGTTCAAGCAACTTTATCTTACTATTCAGGAAAAAAAAATGGAGAAGTTCGTGTTTTTGAGAGGAAGTTACGCTGGTAGGAAATAAAACACGTTTCCAAGTAGAAAAGGGAATTCCCAGAAGGAAGCTGACGGGCACCATACAAGTCACTCTCTCTGCAAGGCAGTCCACCCTCAAGAAAACCAACGTAACCGACGAGACCGGCGGAGGAGGAGGAGAACCCCGCCTCAGGAACGAACCGCTACCAACATCTCCATTGCGCACGCAGCGGTACCTCCCCTCCACGAACCGCTACACCCCGCATGCGCGCAGATCCGGGGGCCGCGTGTCAAGAGAGAAGTACAGGCAACCCCGCTTATTTATATGGTGTCAGCCCCTGATTGGCCTCGAGAGTGGCCAATAGTCCGATAGAGAGCGCACAGGACGACCAATGGGAGTATGGCATTGGCTGCGTGGGCGGGGCGAGGGGTGCACGCCGATCTCTGGGCAGCGGGAGCCTTGTCCGAGCGCTGCCGGTGCCGCCTTATGGCTGCCGCTCAGCTGCTGCTCGGCCTTCTGGTCCTTCTGCGGGTGCGGCCGTCTCTCTGCCGTGGGGCTCCGGTTTCCTCCCCGGCCGTGACGGCCCGGCTGGCGGCAAAATGGCCGGCGACCCCACTGCTGCTGGAGGCGAGGTGCGTGCAGCCCCCGCCGCCCTTCCTCGGGGGAAGGGAGTGGCCCTTGCTGCCCAGGCCGGGGGTCGGGAAGGGGAGGTGGGGGGCTCCGTTCTGTTGTTCGAGTTAGGGAAACTGTTTCCTTCCTTCGGTTGTAGCGTGACGTTGGCACCCTTTTCCCCGCCCTCAGTGTACTTTTTGTCATTATTCTGTTATTAACTTACTCAGGCGCTTTGCTGCTAAGGTTGATAGAGTGAGTAACCTGAGGCTACTGTGTTCTGCGCAAAAGCGTGCCCCGTCCCTGGAGGTTATGCCCCACAGGCGCTCAAGGCCAGGTTGGATGGGCCCTGGGCAGCGTGAGCTGGTGGCTGGCAGCCCTGCCCACGGCACTGGGCTTGGGGCTGGGTGGGCTCTCAGATCCCTTCGAAGCAGTTCAGTGAATCTGTGATCCTGTGATGATGTTCCTCTCACCCAAGTGAAGGAAGAGCTTCAATGAAAATGTGGAGCTGCTATAGTAAATCGTGTCTTCTAAAAGTGTACTGTTAATTTGCAATCACAAATTCAAAATATTGAAGCCTAAATGCTTTCGAGTGTTAGACGTTTGTGGCTCCTGAGCCAGTTTGTTTTATAAATTCTTCTGCTTTTTAATTTGGACGTGCTTAATGCTGTATGGAGGGCTCCCACGGAAGGGGGAATCGCAACCTTCTGTAATCAAAGAAGTGGCAAGGTTCCAAAGTAAGAATTAGAAAACAATGCACTCATGATAGCAACTCGATCTTTTTGGCAGACGTAAGGGAGAAGGAAAAAAAACAGCAGATATTTCCTTAAGAAAGACTTCAGAAGTGTTACCAGTAAGTGTAAAAACTGTATTCAGAATAAAGCAAATCCAGCATTTTTCAGTTATAATGAACACCCCATCTTTGAAAGTGTTTGAGAGGTTGGAACCTCCCTTTTTTATCAAAGTAAACGTTGTAATGGATAAAAGTCTGTGATTTAATTAAAAATGTAACCCAGTGCTGTATTCTTACTTGTATATGTAGCTGCTATTTAATAAAAGTTTGTATTTTCAGCTGCTTTCATATATAACAGTATATTGGTAAGCATATGGAAAAAATAAAGAGAAGAACACAGTGTGTTTATTAGTAGTCTCTTTGCTTTACGACTGACCATAAAGTTTGGTTCGGTAGCATTTTGTTTGAAATTTAACCAAAATATACCAGTATTCAGTGCTTTATTCTTGCTGGGTCTTTGCTTGTTTTTGTTGTTACTTCAGAACAACTGAGGATTTTTACTATGGTATGTCTTTGAAGGAAGTCAACCTATGGACAATTCATTTTTATTTTTTAAACAGTGAATTTATTGCAGAAGATGGTAATGAGAAGTTTTGGCAGTTCTTGGAAACTGTACGAGAATTAACAATTTATAAGCAAGGAGGTAAGTTGAACAGCATGCTAGTTTTAATAAATTACCTTTCTATAATTTTTGAGCACCAAGCTAACACATTAGCTAGTTTCAGTCAGGTAAAGCCTGTCTCTTCCACGATTGCTTGTTAAGTAGTTTCTTTTGGAAGGTTTCAGTGTATTTTCTCCCGGTGAAAATATTCTACTACTGTAGAGCTATTTTAAAAACAAGACAAGATGGACTGAATCGCTTTTACAGCATGGAACAGAAATGTGACAATTAAATACACCTACCCTCTGATGCAATTCAGCAAGTTTATAGGATGTTCAGAATTAATGTTTTGTGGAAGAAGTATGTTTGAAGAGGATAGAATCCCACAAATGGCTAAAATGAGGATGACAGCTAAAGAAAAAAGGAAGAAAAAGCAGAAATGTTTAATACTTCTAGGTGACATAGAGACTGTATTAACAGCTGTGCTAGTGTTTTAGAATAGTATTGCTGGCAAAACATAATAAAATACCTTCTGTGACAACAGAATATTAAGTTGCTAGAAGTTCTGAGATAAAATCAACTAAATTAAACAAAGCTAAGTGAGCCATCTCAGAAAATATCTTCGGGAGCAATTTAGTAGAAAGTACAAGAACTAATAATGAAAAATGTTTCAACAGGTTAGTCAATATTAAACCTATTTGAAAGTTTAGTAGATGGACAAGGTTAAAAAGCTTCTGAACATTTTAAGTTTGTTTCATTTGCACTTTATTTCAAAATAGTAGCATTCATTAGGGATGAGCATGAGGACCTACCACTAGAAGAAGCTTTAAATAAATTGAATGTTAACGTAAGTAATCAGAAGCTGAAAAGTAGGAAAATCATGCCTACAACATCAGTGAGATGATGGAAATGAATCCGTATCATGCTCAGAATACGGTATATGGGAGGGAAATGAAACTCAAGGAACAACACGTCTCTGCAAGTATGACTGAATACAAGTCAAAAAGTTTGTTCTGTCCCTGTGGGTAAGTCTGTGAGAGCATTATTTGAGTGCCCAAAGAAGTGACAGACTTAGGATATTACTAGAAAGGGAAGAGAGACCAACATGGTAAACAACAGTTGCTTGCTTATGATTGCATGGGGGGGTTTTGTGTTGAGTAGAACGTGATGTTCTGCTCTGTTTTCTTCGTGCCCTTTTCCCGTTGCCCTTCATTTTTTTCAGAAAGGATTTAGTAGAAGATATACAGAAAATTGTGATTATAGGTATGGGATGTAAACTGGAAGGGCAAAAAAAAATTTGTGAGCTAATGAAAACTGAGGATAGTCTAAGGTCAAGGGTATAAACAAAACCAGAGAGAATAACTGAGAACAGTAAGCCTGAGCAGCGAATGCTGCTTAGAGCTGTTTTGTGTAAGAGTGTGAGGACATGGAAAATGGAATAAAGCTCACTCTGACGTGTGGCTGACTACTGGTGGCATTTGTTATGTTGTGTACTGTGGCTGTTTAATGTGTTCATCAAAGTCCTGGGCAGTGTCACGATTATACCTGCCACAAGGTTGTGGGTGGTGCAAAACTGGGAGAAATCAAGAAGCTGGAGAGTAGAGCTGCCATTAGAAGGGCCCTGTCGGGCTGGAGAGATGGGCCAGGAGAAAGATCAGGAAGTTCAGCATTAAAGATACCTCACAGATTCCTGCACATGGGCTGGAATAACTTCAGCAACGGTGTAAGTGGGGCACTGGCTGAGTGGAAAGCAGCTCTTGAGAAACAGGGATGGATATTCATTACCAACAGTGAGTTTCATTGCACCATTAGGCCTGTGAAGGCCAGTCACGTACTGGATTGGTTGAGTGTAGCAAGCAAGTTGAAAAAAGTAATTATTTCACTGTCTGTGGCACTTGCAAGACTGCCTCTGCAGTGCTAGGCCTATTTGGGAGTCCCTGTTTCAAGAAAGACATTGGCATATTGGAGCAAGTGTAGGACAAGATCATCACAGTCCTTGTGGAACTAGAGCAGACTCATAAGGAAAGGATGAGAACTGGATTGTATTCAGCCTGAAGGGGAGAAGAGTAAGGGCAGATCTTGTATCCTCAACTGCCTGTTAGCATGATATACAGAGGATGTAGCCAGCCCCTTTGTGAATGTCTGCAGTGATATAAAAGGAATCAATGGGCAGAAGTTGAAACATGGAAATTCTGGTTAGAGATTGGGAGAAATGCTTTTGCCATGGGTGCGAGTAAACACTGGAACATACTGTCTGGGAAGGTTGTACAACTGCCATCTTTGAAGTGCTCAGAACTCTGTGCACAAGGCCCCGAGCAGCTTCATCTAGCATTAAAATTGGTTTTCCCCTAAGTAAAAGTTTAGATGAGATGACTTCCAGAAGTAATTTCCAACTTTATTTCCTTCTTTTTCTCCTCTTGAAATGAGCAGTTAAGGTGCAGTTGGATGATATGAACAGTAGGTAGAAAAGATTGGTTGAGATGAGGGATTTTTTAAGTTGCGATCTTTATGATATGAACAGTAAGTAGGATAGATATCAGTAGGTTGGTTTTGAACTGGAAAAAAATCTTAGAAGGTTAAGAAATTCTAGGTATGAAGCTGAAAAACTGAGTTTATAGAAGACTTGGATGGTAGATTTATATTCCAGTGTACTATTGAGTATTTCAGAAGAGAATGAAGTATTGGAGGAGATGCAGGGCAATTAGAAATATCAAGTATAGTGTCTTTTCTCCAAGTCATTCCTCAGATGATTTTGAATCTGTTATCAGTCCTTGAAATGTGTTATTTTAAATCCAGAATAATCAAATCAACATTGGTTGTTAACTTGTTTATTTAAAATATTTAGCCATAGCAAATTTGGCCTATAGGTAGTCTGCTTAGCTATTATGTATGTAGAAATTTAACAAATCTGGTAGGAAAAAATTATGTGGAATTTGGTAAAGCGTTTTGTAGGGCTGGTGTGATTGTTACAACATTTTCTTTAATAAGGACTCAAATCAACTTGGGCATTACTGAGCTTATATGCTATGAAAAATATCTGGAAGGATAATTATGAGATACGCTCATAAGTGAGGTCATACTACCTGAAGAGTGAGGTCTTCAGGTAGTATGACCAACATTCTGTGTACTTACTTAATATGAAGCATGTTTGGCTCTGAGCTTGTGGAACATTTTGTAATGCATTTGCTGCTATTTTGGGCTGCATGTAAGTTATAAAGAACGCAAAGATTTAAAAATTTGATAGTAAAGAGAAGCACAGTTACAGAATAAGAAAATTGCAGTTTAAACTTGCTGCTGATTTTATATCTCAAAAAGTTAATTTAGGAACACAGAATGAAGGTAAGTAGATGGTTACCTGCTGACAAACAATAACTGCAGTGTTTATTGTCTTCCTAAGTGATTTAGTTTGTATGTTAAATTATCAACTACCTTGCAAATACTGAAAAACACCCAAAGCCAACTACAATAACAAAGCAAAAAAACGCACATACACTTACAAGGGAACTATTTTCTCCAATAGAGTAGAACACTATATTCCATATAAACAGCAGTAATGCAAATTATCTTTTGCAGATATAGAAGGTTTATCAGTACACACTCTGTTAGATCAACATTATTCAAAACTAAAATAGATAAGTGTTTTTATGCCCATACCAACCATACGGAGGAAATAATACAGTTTCACAGGCACGGCACTTTTCTATAATAATCATATCAGGCAATAAAATAAACTGTTCTGTTTATACTGGCATCTGGCTTCAATTTATAGGTGTTCAACTGGCCAGTGATTGCTTGAACTGCTGTTACCTGGGTGCTCTGATTCCCTGATGGGTCTGTAGGTACAAGTACACATATATACATGCGTTCGGAACAATCCCCATACTCTCATACTTCAAGACAATAAGCCTGCCACCCAGTGCTCTAACTTTATTACATCCCTTACGTGCTCACCTTGCCTCCTGTGCCTCAATACTTTCAATTCTTCTGTGAGGCAGGTGCATATTTTCGTATGAATTTTGTGATGCATGTTCTCATTTGGCGTGGAACCTGAGGAGCTCTGATAAAGACCTTTGCTTTCCTTTTGTGACCATCCTAGTCTTCTCTCTTTTGTTACGTTATTTTTAATCTACCTGTAACATGAGATACAGCTGTAGATTGTGGACAGTAAATGTAGATGTTAAATATGAGTCTACTTCTTAGCTATCTGCTTCAGGTCTTTTTGTAGACAGTTTGACTACAGGAGTTTAAAGAGCTATTCAGCTGATGAATTTAGGCATTTTTAGAGTGAGCTAACTAGCTTTTCATGTTTTGTTTACTGCTAGACTATATTGGCCAGAATGGCAGTTTACAGATTGTACATATGCAGGCTTGTGCATTTGCGTTTGGATGTTTCAGATCTGGAGCTGTATCCCTATCATTGTCATCTCACTTACTTATTTTTTAATCAACCTCGTTAATGAATTTAATGGCTCTATGCTATCGTGCAACACTTTATGACCAAAACATCTGTTTTTCCTTGGTTCCTTCTAACATCCTGGAAATTTATTATAGCTTCTACTTTTCAGCATAGAGTATGTTGTTAATGATGTGCCTGAAGGGCAAGCAGTTGTCAAGTTTCAAGGAGCAAATACTATGTGAAAATAGTTTGAAGAATATAATAATCTTTAAAAAAAAATTTTTTTTTTGCATGATCATATAGTTGTTGGTGTGGACTGATTTAACGTGATGAAATTTAAAGAGGTAAAACTGTGGCCTGAATGAAGCTTAGCAGGGTTAGTTTAAGTTCAAGTAGTCCAATGAATTTAAAGTTTGATAGAAATGATCATACAAAATTTATGGGAAGGCAACTTCCTGGAAATCCTGATTTTTTTTTTTAATAGTGAATAATAAATGGAGCCTTTCTAAACAGTGAATTTTAAGAAGGAGGAGAAGGCAGAAAGGAGATCATAGAAGCTCTAAGAACAAAAGCTTAGAGGTTATAAAAAGGAAAGTGAGAGGATAGGAAGTGCTTAGTTATGAAAATAGTATACATAAAACGCTGCCAACCCTAGGGCAAACAGTAGATGAAAAGATACTTCAGTAATTCAGACAGTTTTGAGTACTATGGTACCAGAGAGATACTTCAAAATTTCCAGAAATTAAAAAATTAACAGGTTTGAGATACCAGATAATGAGTAGACTTTAGAGAAAACATTCCTTGCTAACATAGAAAAGGAAGAAGTTGTGATGGTATCTTGCAGTAGTAGTAGTATTCCTACAGTACTTGGGCAAGGAAACAAGGTGAGAAAGAAACTGCTTAGTAGGTATGTTCCATCTAATAAATAATGGGAGTGAAATCTTGCAATGAAAATTCAGGGTATCACATAAGCTGTAATTAAAATTACCATAATCCTCCTGTTGAACAGGAACAGTAAAAGACTCTGCAGTCTATAGAGTAAAATGATATTTTCTGATATTTTGGTATCAGAATGATGAATGATTAAGTGTTGCCACATTTATTCTCTAAGTTTTGTCATGGGTTTTTTTCCTTAATCTCCCAGGTAATGGCATTTTATTGATTTTTATTTTTTTATTTTTTAAATCCATCTCAAGAGATCCTTTTCATGAGAACTTGCTAAGATCGGAAGTTCATTCACATCTAGAGTTGGGCACAGTTAACAGATAGTTCCAAAACTGTGACCTGCAGGTTATGGTGTGGGGCTTAGACCATGGCAAAGTAATATCATTTTGATAGCTGCAGTCATCATTTCATGCAAGTACTTCTGAGATCTACTGCATCTGGGTCAGGTAAAATGGGACATGTAAAGTCATGAGAGATGATTTTCAGACTGTAAAAATCCCACTGGCACGATAATTCCATTTGCACAGAAAGAGCACCTTTAATGTGAAAGAATGCAGATAGGTTTAAGCTGGACAGCGAGAGTGGCTTCTCCCCTCAGTTCACTTCCCTTGCTGTAAGTTTTCAACTATATAGGAGAATAATTACACATGCCAAAGATTCTGAATTGCAGCAGGTGCAGCTAGTATTTATTAATATAAGTAAAATACATGCTGATTACTTAGATTTTTTTGGCCACAGTGTCAATTCAAGCATTGGCTTGTGCATATTTCAGCTGTTCTTGAGTGGAAGACCAACTTCTGGAACCGGGATGGTGTGCAGTGTGTGTTATGTTAACAGCTTTGGTTCTCTGAGTTTGTGTTTTGTGTTCAAGAATATGTAGCCCTGTATAATACATACAGACCAATTCAAATTTTTGATAGACATTATTTCTTAAATTCTTTAAGCGGACACTGGTGTTTTTCACAACTTGGTAGAGAGTACTGCAGCTTCTTCTAATTAGGCTTCTTTGCTTTGTGCCTGAGGAGGGCGTGAGACTATTCATATGTAGCCCAGAAAGCCAACCCTACTCTGGGCTGTATCAAAAGAGGGGTGGCTAGTAGGGTGGGGGAGGTGATGATCCTCCTCTGCTCTGCCCTTTTGTGGCCCCACCTGGAGTTCTGCATTCAGCCCCGAGATCACCAACATAAGAAGGACATGGAGCTGTTGGATTGGGTTCAGAGGAGGGCCATGAGGATGCTCGGAGGGCTGGAGTACCTCTCCTATGGAGACAGGCTGAGGGCTGGACTAGTTCAGCCTGGAGAAGGAAGGCTCTGGGGAGACCTCATTGCGGCCTTCCAGTGCCTGAGGGGGCCTATGGGAAAGCTGGAGAGGGACTCTTTGACAGGGAGTGTAATGATAGCACAAGAGGTAATGGCTTTAAACTGAAAGAGGGTAGGTTAGATATATGAGAGTGTTGAGGCACTGGCACGGTCTGCCCAGAGAAGCTGTGGATGCCCCATCCCTGGAGGCGTTCAAGGCTGGGTTGCATGGGGCCCTGGGCAGCCTGACCTAGTGGATGTTGTCCTTGCCCCCAGGAGGGAGATTGGAACTGGATGATCTTTAAGGTCCCTTCCACCCCAAATCTTTCTGTGATGCTGTGAATAGTATTCTTCAGGAAGAAATGGAAGTTACTGATTTCCAGCCACAGTTCCTTATTATAACTTCTGTTGTTCCCAGACACCATTCACCTAATTTTAGCTTTGAGAAGGCAAGATTGTTTGGATGAGGATTGCTGGGATGGGAAGCCATTTCACTTATTGCATCACTTCTCATAATCTTGTTTATCATGCATTTCTAGGGAAGAAATACGATGTGAGAGCAGACTAAAGAATATTACCTTCAGAAGAGCTTTATTAATGTAAGCTGCATGGTTGGAATGTTCCCAGACTAAATATGAGAAAATAATTTGAAAACTAATGCTGATTGAATGTAAATAACCTTCAAATTTTGCATTGAAAGTACACGCTTGAAAAATAAATAGAAATGAATAAGCTCAATTCAGTACTTTCAATATAAGTCTGCACAGAGGTATTATTGTCTTGCGTGGATTTTTATATTGCTGAAAATGCTTTAGATGTTTACAAGTGCTATTCTGCTCACTTTTGGTGCATTTGTGTAACATTGGGCCTTTAGAATTGGTAGTAAAGGAAACATTTGTCAGCGGACAGCGCTGAAGACTTGAAGTGCCTGTCAGTGCTAAAGTAATATTTGCGTATTACATTGCACAGACAGATACGGCATGCAGTTTGAGGCTAACTACTACAAATCTGTCTTTTTTTTTCTTCAACAGATACAGAGTATTCGTATTACAATTTAATCTTGAAGAAAGCAGGACAATTTTTATCCAATTTTCAAATCAATCTGTTGAAGTTTGCGCTTTCTGTACGAGCGTATTCTCCAGCTGTTCAGATGTTTCAACAGGTATACTCAACAAATATATTCTCCGATATATTTGGTGAATGATTTATGTGGTATTATGGCTTCAGAGTAAATAATGTTTATTGTTACAATTCAGTAATATATATGCTGGTGTTTTTTTGTAATCAAATCTGATCTGTATTAGAAAAGACACACTATTATGTTCTATAAGCTAGTTTTATTGTGCAGAATAAATATTTGGGTTTGACTGTATGAATAGCTTTATTTCCAGGGTAAATCTTTTTGAATTGTTCTTTCTTAAAACTCAAGTGGTTTTATTTGTTTGTTTGTTTATTTGTTTTTGCATTTCTTTAAATACTGTAATGGGAATTCAGACATTTCCCAAAGTGGGAAATTTCCTTCATCTTCAAGGCATTTAGATCTGTTATTTAGTGGACTTCTTATCTCTTCCATTATTTTAATATTTCAGAATTTGAAAGATAGAGCAGTCGTATACTGACAGCAACTAAAATTAAAAATGCCTTAGAGGACAGTCTGTGGTTTCAGCTTGTGGAGGGCATTTCTCAGCCCCATCTTTACAGAACATAAATATACTTGCATTTTCTGGAACATGACCACATTTAATAGACTGCAGCTCACAAAGCTTGGTCTTAATCTTTTAATATTTTCCATTACTGTTTTCACATGTACACAACTTTGAATGGGCTTAATTAGAAACACAACTCAGTGACAGCTGTTATTTTAATCAAAGGGATGTGAGTTTAAGCTGAAGTGCAATCAAAGTATTCTGGTTAAGTATAATTGTTGAAATATTAGATTGCAGCTGATGAACCTCCACCAGAAGGCTGCAGCGCATTTGTGGTTATCCATGGGAAGCACACCTGTAAGACTAATGAAATTAAAAAGCTTCTGAAAAAGGCTAATAAGAGGTAGGTATAATGATGTTTTTTAAGAGAAAAGAATGCATTACTAAAAAACAAAATGCATTATAGCACGTATACTTGTAATATTTTGCAATTTTACATTCTCTATGGTTGATGTTAACAACCCCATATATCACTGCTTATTTAAAATACACATTATTCCAAAAGAGTTACTTTTGGTTTTGGAATATTTAAACACTCAGTGTTGTGGAAATTCATTAATTATGAATCAGAATAGGCTTTTAAAATAAAACCACAGAGCTTTGCTCCTCTAACCATGGGAATATTTTTGGTTTTTTTTCCCCTTTTTGTTGGTAGGAGATAGTCAAGTTTACATTACAGTATACAAACGTACCATTTCATGCTTCAGAGTCCATGCTTCCACCAGCAGACCGTTTTATGTAGTCAGTGTCAATGTATTTGAGGGTTTCTGAACTGTCAGAATGAAAGAGGAATCTAGGTAAGATGGCATAACTTTTCTTACCTTGTGCTAGACTTAGCACCTAGCAAAACTTTCTGCAGGTTTTGTCCTGTGGAAACTGGCATCAGTACAAAGTGAGTTTGGGCCATGAAATAGAATATGTAGAACCTATCCAAATAAATTAATAGTTATGAAGGCAAAATGCTTAACCTGTACAAAAACAGAAATCAATTGTATTTTATCAATATGTAGGTGTATGTAGGTGTGGTTTTCTTTCTTCCTGCAGTGGTCAGAGTCATCATAATATGTCCATATCCTCAGCTACTTCATGGAGGTTAGAACCTGAAAGATGATTTAGTGGGCTGTAATTCTTGGATTTTGATTTCGGCCAAATGTAAACTGTGGGGGAAGAAAAAGTTACCACAATGTCTGAGTAGACTGTTCTTGTAAAGCAGCTTACTGCTTCATTAAAGTGGATTCTGCAAATTCTTCTTTCTGGAGACACTGTTCCCAAATTTGCAAGATTCTAGAAAATTGGGATACTAAATAATAGAATTATAAAGTGTTTGGAATTGAAAGAGACTACTAGGAATTATTAAATTAAAAATTCACAGGAAAACTGAAGGTTTTTCTTTTCAGTTGTTTTTCTGGTTTTGGGTTGTTTTTTTTTTGTTTTTGTTTTTTTTTTTTTTGTCTACAAGTCACATTGCAGCTCTTATAGCTGCAGGGACAAAATCTTAATAAACCTACTCTCCTTTTACTCAGCCCAAAAGTAGCTGAATCACTCAAATATTTAGAGTTCCCAGAACCAAACTTTTAAGAATAAATGTTCCCCTCTAAGTAATTGTTTCCATTATTAATTCCAGTTATGCTCTGGTTGGCATATGCTCAGTCACTTGTGCTGGAGACTTAGAGCCTAAGTGATAGATAGGGCTGTGCTCCTCCTCTGCCTTTTCTGTATGGTGTACATAATGACATATGGGACAGTGTACTGTCTCGCTGTTGGTTCCTCTATCTCAGTTGTTCTTTTTCTCTGTGGCTTTTATGACAAGTGATCTTTTAGTTTTATTGATGTATGCTCCTCCCTTTATTTCAAACTATTTTCCTTCGTGCTTTTTGTTGTTGCTGTTATTTTTGTCTCTTGTCTGTCATGACTCTTTCAGCTAAGCCAAGCTTAAGCTAGGTTTTCAGTTGTATTTTAAGTTCCCTGTATGGAATGGGAACACAAAGAGATGCTGTTTTTTAGGGATTGTAGTTTCAAATCTCACTGGAAGATAAAGAAGGGCTTGCAGCATGATTTTGTACATATTCATCAGGTCAGTCTGAAGTCTAGGAAGTCTCAGGCACTGTGGACTCAGGAGAGCCCAAATATAAGGTCTGTGTGTCAAAATCAAGGTTTTGTTTCAGTCATTCCTTTATGCAGCAGCCACCATGATATGATTTGTTTCAGTTACGTTCCAGCGGGCTGCATGGCTCTAACAGAAGCTATTTTGTGTGAAGATGTAATGGTCTGCTCAACAGCCATGGGCATCTCAGAGAAAAATCTTCAGTGGTAAAATGATTAGAATCACATATCTGGAAAACAACACTAAGATTTCTGGGGCATTTTCAACCGAGAGCAGAAACATCTGATGAGTCATGCATGCTGTTTTGGCAGCTATCTGTATAAGCATATAGTTGCCTGTAATTACCCTAGTAACTGGCTAATGGGTGCCAGACCCCAAATCCACATTTTATTTTATCATTTTTGCCTGCTGATCTGCTGTTCCTTACCTTCCAGGCAGTCTTCACATGAGAATCTCTTCTGGCAAGAAATTAATTAGCTTATAGCAGTAAAATAATCAATTATTCCTCGTTGCTATTCAGTTTCAAAGAGAAACAGAGAGTGGAGGCTTATCTTGGATTTACTGAATGCTTTAGTTTCAAAATTGTAGGTCGTTATGGTAGCCTTGTGCCGTGTTATTTGACTTAGCACTTAAGTTTTTAGTGAAGCTTGGTCATTGTAATATGAAATGCATTTGAGACTGTTGGTCTTCAGGACTGTTGTGACAACAGTTGGTACTTTTTGAGACCAGGAATCATTCTTCTCCTCTTCCTAGGTGATTGGTGAAGGAAAGAGAAGCTCCCTTGATTTAGGTTTTTGGCACCCTGTGAATGACTATGGCAGCTGTAGTCTCTCTGGGTATGAGAAGGAAGTTTCAGAAGTCACATCTCTGTGTATACTTTCAGTGGGACAAATCTGGATCTGTTCTTTAACAGAGCTTACTCATTCAAGAATTGTTTCAGATTTCCTGATGATACCTACTTTGTCTTTCCTGTCCTGCGATGAGCAGGGGAAAGCTTACTTGATACTTCCGCAACATATGGCTGATGCTGTACTTATCAATATTTAGCACCTTGAGAATATTACTTAATTGTATTACCTGTTACTTTCCCACTATTTATTCAAAAGATGTTTGCAGTCATCTAAGAAAATATTTAATTTATTGCAGGTACAAAAGCATAACTTTAGACTACAGTCATGACATTGAATGAGGAGGGTAGGTGGGCAATCAAAATTAGCAAAATTACTAAATTAAAAAAGCTTGATGGTGTAAGTGATAACCTCACTTAGTTTCCATGTGTGTTAACAGCTTTCTCAAACTTTGTTGAATTTCCTTCTGCTATTTTGTTACTTGCTGATTGCTCTGCATATCTCTAATAGATCTAATGTCATTTCAATTAAAATGTTCTTGCTGTAAGCAATTATTGCCCCAAATGCCAGTGCTATGCTTTTCATTTTGCTCTTTCTGTTGCAATTTGATAAAATACATTAAAGTACTTACAGTTGATGCTGATTTTTCAGTTTTTGAGACTTTAATTAGAACAATTGTGTTTTAAGTTCTTTTGTGAGCAACTGTGATTACTTTGAAATGATTTTATGTGGCTCGTTCACTTCTAGTGTATAAGAGTATAAGCTTGTCATATAATCACTTTTCAATTTTGAAGCAGAAAAACTGCCACTGTTTTTATTTCACTTCTGAATAACACGATTATTTGTTTCTCAAATCAGACCCAGGCCATATCTTTTTAAAGGAGATCATAAATACCCAACTCTCAAAGAGGATGGCCCAGTTGTTGTTCTTTATGCAGAAATGGGTACAAGAGATTTTGTTAAATTCCACAAAATTTTATCTGAAAAGGCTCAAAAGGAGGAAATTGTTTATGTTCTCCGCCATTATGTTCAGGTATGCAGTTCAAGTTAACATTGATTCAGTCAGCTGTTTACATTCTATCTTTATGTTTTTTGGGTTTTTTTGTAAACATGCTTTATACATTTGTTTTTGCATGTGCCTAAATTATGTGTACCACGTGTGCAAGTTCTGATTTAGAATTATAGAATCGTAGTGACCAAGACTGGAAAAGACCTTTGAGATCATCCAGTCCAACCATCTACCCATCACCAGTATTTCCCACTAAACCACGTCCCTCAGAGGAACATCTCAACATTTCTTGAACACCTCCAGGGTTGGTGACTCTACCACCTCCATTCCAGCCCATTCCAGTGCCTGATCACTCTCTTGGAGAAGAGAGTATTTCTTAACATCCAAACTGAATCTCCCCTGGTGCAACTTGAGGTTATTCCCTCTAGTCTTGTTGCTAATTACATGGGAGAAGAGGCCAACCTCCACCTCACTACAACCTCCTTATTTTTCAGTTCTCACTGAGACTGATAATCCCTCACTTTTTTCAGTAAGTGCCAGGAGAAGGAGTGTTGAAAGAAGAGATACAGTCTTTCTGGTTTTTTTTTTTTGTTTGTTTTGTTTTTTCTTTTGCAAGAACCTCCAAAACTGCTTAGAGAATGCAGTGCTCTCTGCATTGAGATTTGCTTAGAAGACCAGTAGAGAAAGCCCCAATCCTGCTGGAGTTTTGACTTGTGGGCTGGAGAAGCCTCAATACAAAATGTTTCTTAGAAATTGCAAACTAAAACTGAAGGGCTTTCAAGAAATTCTTGTTGTGCATTTGAAAAACCCTTTTGCGAAGAGGGTTTTCCTACGTTTTGGGTGAATTAGGACACTTTCAGAAATAACTATGAGTAATTACCCTGTTGAATGTCAAACTTCCACTCCAAAGTTAGAAAGCCCTGTTCTTATTGATAAAACTGGCAACAAGTTTTTATCAGTAATACCTTGATACAGGTTTCTTAACTCTTATATTTTGATGATACCAGCCTGATGCAGAAAAAGGCAATTTCCTCCTAGCATTCTAAAGTCTGGCAAAATTACAACAAGATGCAAATTGTTTAATATATTAATTGTAAGGCATCAATAATTGTAGAGAGTGCTACCAGCTCTACTTGTTTCAATATTTCTAATAATACGTGAAGGGATTACAATTTTGACAGCCTTTCTGTGGTCTGCAGGCGATAAAACAAGTCCTTTCCTTCTATTTCTAACGTTCTCAATGCTATCAGTGTGCTTTGCGTGATTTTTTTTTATCTAGTATTTTGTGCTTTGAATCATAAATTGAAATATGAATTTAAGTTACAACTTTCATAACATCTTAAAGTGACAGTATTACATATTGCTAATCTTCTGTGGAGACAGTTTTTTAAGTTATGTTTTTTGTTCTGTTAAAATAATATCATCAAACAGAAACCAAGTTCCAGAAAAATGTATTTATCTGGATATGGTGTAGAACTTGCAATAAAGAGCACAGAATACAAAGCAGTAGATGACACACAGGTTAAAGGTATGTTGTGGTGGGTTGTGTTTTTTTTTTTTTTCCATTTATGGTATCCTATCAGAGATATTATTGAAATATTCTATCATTTATAGCTATAAAATCAGTAATCTTTTGAAGGTTATACTTAATTTCTTTTTACACAATGAAGGCTCAGACATTAAGAACTAAGGCATTAAAATGCATAAAACGTGGAAGCATTGTAAACAGCAGTGCTTAGGATATAGCTCACTGCTTAACCTACAGTTATTGATATCTGTTGCTGTACTTCATAATGTACCCCGTTCTTTTTCCTTTCAATAACTGCAAAACTGTTTAACCTTTGATCTTCAATTATTTTGTGTCTACTGGTCTCTCTGATGAGGTGATTACCACAGTGTCTACACATTAGTGTTTGGGGAATGATTTTTTTCTAAATTAGTTTTTGATTTTTCTAATTCCTAACATAATTCCACATTCTTCTACAGGCAGGCTGGTTCATACAATATATTCATACAATACATATATTGGTGGTAATAATAAATGTTACTTTGTGTTGAAATGAGGCATACACCAGTGAAAACTGTAGCTGTAGCATTCTGACAAAGAGAAATTACTTTGTGTGGAAATCTGCAAGATTTAAAGAAACTTACAGTTACCTCTCTTTTGGCAAGACTATGGTTTGATAACCTTTGAGTCACTTCAGAAATAGATTCATTTTTCTTAAAGGAAACCAACTGTTCTCTAGCATGGTCCTATGTTGGAGATTTCAAGCACTTTAAAGTCAATTTTTTTTTTTAAACCTGATATTAGTTGGCTAATAAGAGTTGTACCTTACCACTCAATCAAATTGAGAAATGACTTCTATGGGAATTGAACTATTTAACCATAGCAGTTTAATTTATATTGAAATTCTAAACATTAGATGAACTAAATTTAAAAAACAATTTGAATGTTGGTATGTTCTGTATAGTGATTAATTCTGGTGCCAAAAATATGAATGCAAAGATATAAATCTAATTGAAATTATGTCTGGGAGTGACAGGTTTCTGACTGCATGTTTCTTTTAACAGTTTTATAGTTAGCAAGAATTATATATCAGTATACTTAAGTAACTTTTTTGTTTTGTATTGCATATATGTGCTGTGTGTTCAGTAACAAATGACACCAAAAAAGAGGAAGATGATGAGGAGGAGGAAAGTGATGTCCAAGGATTCCTCTTTGCCAGATTAAAGTGAGTTGTCGTAAGTTATAATGAAACTCTTGTGTTTGTTTCTGGAACATGAACCAAAAAATATATATATGTTTTACAGAAGAAGGGAAATTTATGTTGAAAATTATTTTATTCACTATGGCTGAAAATTCTGATTAATTCTTTTTTCTATGTCTTGTGAGTGTAAAGATGCAGCCATTGTTTAGGCTATTCATTTCAATTTATTGCTTTTAGCCTTCTAGTTTTCTTCAAATGAATGCAATAAACTATTTTCAAAGGCAGAAATTCCCTCTGAGTTACAACACCTTAGATACAGTCATGAAAACTTGGTGTGGTTTCAGAATGGATAGTCATTAATTTCTTGGGTTTAAGGGGTGATGTATTTGTTTGTTAATTTGTGTTCTGTTCTTGCAGGAACTTCTGTTTCCAAGTTACAATCTGTTAGTCCAATTGATAGATGAAATTGGATACTACAATCCTATTGAGATCTGTGGGCTGTTTCTGATCTTCTGTTGATTGATTCATTTCATGATTACAACCATCAAAAGTGCTTCTCTTTTCCTGAAGCAGGATCGTTGGTCGTCTTTAGTGTCATTTTCTCTTATCTATTAAAGCAAAAAGTAAACTTGTAGATATTTTCACCAAACTGTGCAGCTTCCCACTGTTTTGATCTGCCGGTGCTAAATTCTTAAGAGCCCATCCCTTCTACCGTTTTTAAGATAAACGCATTGAGATAGAAGTGCAAGCTTCCTTATCACTTCTTATATCTGTAGAGACCTTTTGCAGGCTATAGCTGATACTTATGGCATATTTTTATCTGAGCTTTTTCTTCGTAGATTGTGCTAAGTTTAGCTATACTTAGCCTGTTTGTGTTGCGCCGCGGCCGATTTGTGAAGCTGTCAGATAATTACTCAGACTTTCTGGTGGTGTTTCTAAGGGTCTCATTTTTTCCCTTTTTCATAGCAGAGATGCAAGAGATGTGACAAGAATCTTTAGATTGTCCCTCAGTTATAGCCATGCCAAAACTTATTCTTTTCTTAGCTGAAAGTGGAATAGTTATCTTTCTAAGGTGTTATAACTTCTGCTTATATCCATAACTGTTTGGTTATGCAAAATAACGTAATTCATTGCCATGTGATAATACATATCCAGAGAAGGACAGCTTTTTGAAGGTGGCTTTATGTGTGCCCAATCTTCTGTTCACATTGATCTGTAGCATAAATAATTGGCAGAAACGAAGTAGCAAGCATCAATATTCAATCTTGATTGTAGCTTGTAGCTAGATCTAATTACTCAATTGCCTTTCATTCACTGAAGAGCAGAGGGTCTGAACAGAAAAAAAATTATCCGTATAAATTATCAAGGAAAACTGTTAAAACAGTAATTAAAAAGTTCAAAACTAAAAGTGCTAATTCACAGAGGAATTTATAAGAATACAAGCCATGTTTGTCATTTCTACTTGTATAATTTCTGTTACAAGTAAGAAAAAAGAGGATTTTTTTTCTTTGCTTCCCTTTTCCGTTAAGTGTGCTTTCCTTGAGGAACCTAGATTTTATTTTAATCCCAGAACAGCAATCTTCATATGTGAATTATCTTTTTCCTATAAAGGGCAACATCCCTTTAGAAGAAGCATCTAACAGCTAAAAAAGATTAGTTGGGGAAGGGACACAAAATTATTTGTGAAACTTCTTTGTATATATAGTGAAATATGAAATATTATGGAAATTAGTCTCAATGCTTTAAATATATGGTTTTTAGCTACTTTTTCCTTCTTGTTCTATAATCTCGTAGAAGAGTATTGAGAAATTTTAAGGAGATTGATTGTCATTGGAGAGTGTTTTGTCCCAGGCTGAAGTTTTGCTTTTAAAGCTTCTTTGCGCAACTGTGTTTTGGAAATTGATCATAGAATCACCAAGGTTGAAAAAGACCTCCAAGATCACCCAGACCAACTCTCCATTTATCACCAATATTTCCCCACTAAACCATGTCCCTCAGTACAACATCTAAATGTTTCTTGAACCCCTCCAGGGCTGGTGACTCCACCACCTCCCTGGGCAGCCCATACCTGAGCATCATCACTCTTTTGGAGAAGTTTTTCCAAACGTCCAACTTGAATATCTCCTGGTGCAACCTGAGGCCATTCCCTCTAGTCCTAATGCTGGTTACATGGGAGAAGAGGCTAATCCCCACTTCGTCACAACCTCCCTCCAGGTAGTTATAGAGAGCAATACAGTCTCCCCTGAGCCTCCTCATCTCCAGACCAAATAATCCCAGCTCCCTCAGACACTATTCATAAGACTTGTGCTCCAGACCCCTCACCAGCTTCAGTGCCCTTCTGTGGACACACTCCAGGGCCTCAATGTCTTTCTTGTATTGAGGGGCCCAAAAGTGAACACAGTGCTCAAGGTGTGGCTTCACCAGAGCTGAGTACAGAGGTACGATGACCTCTCTGCTCCTGCTGGAAGCACTATTTCTGATACAACCCATGATGCCATTGGCCTTCCTTATTTCGTGGGCACGCTGCTGGCTCATGTTCAGCCGAGTGTCGACCAACACCCCCGGGTCCTTTTCTTCCACACAGTGTTCCCAAGCCTGTAGTGTTGCCTCGGGCTGCTGTGGCCAAAGTGCAGGACTCAGCACTTGGTCTTGTTGAACTTCATCCCACTGGCCTCAGCCCAGCAATCCAGCCTGTCCAGATCCCTCTGTAAAGCCTTGCTACCCCCAAGCAGGCACTTCCTGCCAACTTGGTATAATCTGCAAAGTTACTGAGGGTGCACTCAGTGCCCTCATCTGAGTCATCAGTAAAGATATTGAATAGGAAAGGCCCCAATACCGACCCCTGGAGATCGCCACTGATTTATCTGCATTCACCAGGTAGTCAAACTTTTGGGCAGCCGTGCTTGTCTTCAAGTCTGACTAGTGACTTGTGCGCTCAGTAGCTTGATTTTTGGCAGTGATGTTAATTTATAAAAGATACTCTCTTTCCTGGCATTCTCATTCCCTACAGCCAGTGGCTTGCTTATGTATTTCATGGGTAATAAAACAAGCTGTGTGTTACTGCACAATTCTGGTTGATCTGCAGAGTTAATATACCATTAGGCATGTGTTATGCTGTAGTAAACTAACTGTACAGTTTAGTTTATAACATCTTTCAGTTTCATACAGTAGATAAAATCAGACATTAATAGATGTCATTAATTTTATCTTCATTTTAAAATGTTTTGGTATAGACGATTGCATCCTGATCTGAAAAATAATCTGAAAGAGTTTAAAAAACATCTAATTGAAACTAATAACAGCATGGAACCACTAAAGGTTTGGGAATTACAAGGTATGTAGCATAGTTTTCTATATTAGCACAGTGCTGTCTATTTTCTTTTGTTATGTTGATGTATCAGTATTTTAATAAAAAAAGTTAAAAAGAAGCATATAGTTTCATTAAAAACAGTACTATATCAAGTATTTAAAATATTATGTTACTTCTTATGCTAGTGTTTTGTGATAGAAATTGGAGGAACATTGAATTAATTTTACATGATGCAGAACCATAACTAGATTTATTGATTTCAAACACAGAAATTAAATTGCAGTTTTCTGCCGGACATGTTATCTCAGTTGTTAAATTTAGTCAGCTTTGATCTCTTTAGTGTCTACCTTCAAAAGCAAGTATAAGGTCTCTGTTTAGTGGTTGCCTTTTCTGTGATGGTGCTGTATAAACAGAAATGAAATTGGAGCTGCAATCCAAACAGCCAGCTCATACAAGTGTTGAAATTATTCAGGCTGGGATGCTGTTTGTTCAGTGCCAGAAAAATTGGTACTGGCTCATGATGAGTACATTCAGGACCTTTTCAGTTGAGGTCTTCTGCCCTTTCTTTGTACGTTGCATTGATATTTTTCATCCTGACATGATTGTTTTCTCTAGTTCGTTCTCAGTAGCTAATGATACTAGATGTGTTAGTGTCTCAGCTACTCTCTGGTTTCTTTTATTTAGCCTCCAAGTAAGAATTTAACCAAATTTAACCAAAACTCCTTCAGCTGTAGGGCAAGCTTCCATTGATAAGTGACCCTAAACACCATTCAAGAATCCAATTTGAGCCATATGTTTTAGATAAGTAATTAGATTTGCTATTCATAGTGAAAAACGATGCAGTGTATTGATGGGATATTCCCTTTAATAACTCATTATTTTATCTGTGTGAGCACCCTCTTGATCTCTAGTGCTTCATTAGCTTTCAAAGCATACTGTTGAGATCTAATTTAAGCTCAGGCTCATCTTTTCCCCAAGGTGTCCTACACTGCTCTTTCAGCTGTGTTGAGTGCCAAAACAGGGAGGTCTTTAAATAGTAGTCCCTGACAAGATAAAACCAAGAAAGTACAAAGACATACCTGCTTTCCTCAAGGGATTTGAATATTTGTACTCTAAGATGTTCAGCATTAGATGGAAAAGATTAGTAATTTTGAAGGATTATGCAAGGCTTTTAAGTATGTATCCCAAGTGCACAGCAGAAGAGGCATTGCTGCCTGTAGTAGCAATAACAACTAGATATTGGTTCACTTGATCACACCTCATGTGGCTGTTGAAAGAAATCTGAAATGTTGTTTTAGAAAACAGTGATCTCATTATTGGAAGTATTGTTATGAAATTTTAAAGTGATGAAAGTAAAGTAATGAAAGTACTATTAAGAAATTTCTAGTTAACTATCCGCCTCTCAAACTCACCTTCTCATCCCACTAACGTGTACCTTATATCAGGCTATCAATACTGACTTCTTATATTTATCTTATCTGTTCCCTGAGGTCCTGGAGCTGTAAAGATCTTTTTCGTAGTTGCAGTTACAGGCTGCAGTAGGTTGGTCCATATCTGCATTTGAACATGATACACTTGTAATACTGATGTAATACCATGAATTATATGTTGGTTGTTGTTTTTTTTCAGTATGTTTTTGTAAAACTTAGAAATTGCATTTATATTTTGCTCAAGATGCCCATACAGAAGTTCTTTGGGAAGCCCCGATTTTGGTACTTCCAGCTTCTTAGGTGTTTGTCTTTTCAACCTTCGTAATCTTGTAAAATGTCTAATTGAAACATTAGAAAAAATAATATGTGTATATGGAAAGGTTTTCTGATTGTAGGCAGTATTGATACTACCAGTGATTTTTTCCAGATCTTAGTTTTCAAGCAGCTGCTCGAATTATGTCTACCCCTGCTTATGATGCCTTAAAGGTGATGAAAGACATAGCTCAGAACTTCCCAATAAGAGCCAGGTATGATACTTCAGTTTGTTTTTCAAATACTGTTTTTATGTTTGTGTTTGAATTTAATAACAGTAATTCCGATTTATACCCAGATTCTGCAGTCAGCTATTCATGTTTTGTGGGTTGCTAGATGCATTCCAGAGAGTTTCATTGAGTAGATAATAACTCCTGGGAGAATTCGTGATTGGTCTCTTAAATGTTTTCCATCTGCTGCATGAGATACCATGGAGACATCCTGATTCTTCTTGCGCTTGTGGTTGAAGGCCTAGTCCTCTTGGCTTTTAGTGGAATTATATTTTTGCAGATGCAAAGTTCTGTTGAATTAATATCAGATCTAGCTGCAGTAAGAGTAGGCTAAGTTCTGTTAATTTCGTAGGAGATCGACCCACACTGGTTCTAAGTACAACATTGTTTATTAGATATGGTCCTAGCTTCTGTATGTTAGAATTTTTACTGGGGAACATCTGTCTTCCACCACAAATTAGTTAACAAAAGATCATGGTAAATGTTAAATAGATTAATAACAATTTCCTCTGTGCTAATATTAAAGATTGCCCTTCCTACAAGGCAATTGTACTGCAACTGAGAAATGTTTTTCTCTACATTTAATAAATTCTTCACGTAATTGTATCAGCGCTATTTGCTTGAAGTACTGAATTAAAGATGATGCTAAATATGGTTTTTAACTCAGCATGCTTTCACATTTTATGACTCTTGTTTAACTATCATATAATGTTTCAATGTCATCGCTGATTTTCTGTTAGCGAAAATCTACACTGTAATAGAAGAAAAATAAGTTTTAAAATGCCTGAAGCATAATTATTGTAAAATGGTAAGGTACGAGTTTACACTTAGATTACCAACTAGAAAATGCAGCTTTTCATTACAAGTTAGTGGAAATGTATACATAATGTTCAACGTTATGTATGTTGAACTCCAAGGTCAGTTCTGTTCTTTAAAGTACAGGAGAGAAGACAGTATGAAGTAGTCTAGGTGGCATTCTGGTCACTGATTTCAAAAGCCATAAATTATGTCCCACTCCAACTCCCAGTGTCTGTTTGTGACACTGGAGAACAATTTACCTACTCTTCAGATGTTTTTTTTCTGTTTTTCTGGGGAAAAATAGAGACTTTAGATCTACTAAAAGGGGAGTTGCAGTTCCTGCTGTGTATAACTTACTGTTATCGTTAACGTGAAAGATTATAAATATTTAAATAATTTAAAAAATTTGTAGGTCTCCATTGACAACAGTCTTAAAGGGGTACTGTCTAAAAGCAGTGCCCAAAAATTATTTTACATTCCACATAGTTTAGATACAAAATTGCCCATTCTTTCATTATGCAAATTTTGGTTTGAAAATGGTGTGTAAAAATTTTAGAACTATAGTTATGAAAATAAAAATTCAATATTATATGTTCCTTAAAAATTGGATGATTCTCTAGGCCATAAAAATTAATATGCCATCCCCTGGAAGTTTCTTCCACTTTCTGTTTTATAACCTGCATTTCTGTGTCAGTTGAAATGGGTTTTGCAAAATATCATCATATGTAGACAGTGTAACAAACGGTACAATTCATGTTGACATTTTGGTAAGATTTGATAAGATAATTTATAGCTTTGATGTGTTATTTATGTCTCATAAATATCTGTTGTTTATAATTCCTGTTACTGTATTCTTAATACTCTTAAGTCATAAGCAATAATCATAAGCAACAAGTCATTAAGGTTACCCTCCACGGACTACTGATAATAATGTATCTGATGAGTTTTGACTGTTCTGTAGCACTGTCTTTCATATCACAGTTTGAGGTTACACCTTTCCATGTCAGACAATTTTGAGCTAAGTATAGGCTTGTATACATACAGTTCCTTCCTGACCCTCTACTGCCATTTCATCTCATGTTCCAGAAGGGATTCATGGGTAACATAAAGAACCTACCAGAATTTTTAGAGGGGGTCAGTGGAAAAAAAAACTTACATAGAGAAGGATAACCTGTGATGAGTTTTGTAATACTTGCAAACAAAACAAGGAAATCACATTGTTTGCTCTTAACAAGCCTCCTTGATCACTTGAATTTTTGTTTAAATTAAACTGATCTTATGCATTATTTCTGACATACTGTAAAGACTATATAGAGTTTATTAACAAGATCTGTTAAACAATTTTTGTTTTTTGGAAGGAGTGGAAGTGAGGGTTTGTAATATTAAATAACTGTTTTGCTACCACGAGTATTGAAGTTGACTTAGAATCATTCTGTTTAGTAAACTTTCAGATTTAAAATGACTTCAGTTTTTCTTTAAGCCCCATCCACATTGCCTAAAACATACACAATTATGTGTATTATTAGTGTGCGTGAGGGGGAAATACGTAGGCAATAGAATACGTATTTTAGCACTTCTTAGGGGAATCACATTCAGATTAATATGGCTCGGGGCTTCCTAAAATCTGATGAGATTATTTTGCCTCTAGGTGTACTTTACCCTAGTCTAATAGTGATGAACTTACACCTTGTGGCAGGTGAAGGTAAAGCAGTCTTGAAAAGTAAATAAGATAAATCAGAGGATTGTCTCTTAAAAGTAGAATGGCTAAGAAAACTAAATTTTCAACTGTTTGTGAATACTCAACATTTTCTTAATTAATAAATCTCTTTTCTAATCTCTCAGCTAATTTTAAAGTACTCATTTGTTGCATATGTTTTTGCAAAAGAAAAGGCAAAGCATCAGATTGTGTCCTTGGTCACCTGTGCTCTAACACTGATTAGCAAAGAGTTACTGACATAACTTAAAATACACAAATTTGACATTTATATAGATAATGTTTTAGATGATCAGACAACTTCCTTTTTTTATAATATACATACAATTTTCCAGAAAGGCAAGAGGAAAGATTGGAAAGATTGAAAGTTGTGTTAAAAAAAAGAAAAAAAGTTATAATATTATGTAAACAAAACTTAGCGTAAATTTGAAACTTAGGTTAACTAGAGTAACACAGGAGAAGATATTTGTTTTGAAAACAAGACACAAGACTATGCATTGAGACTTTTTGTCTCAATTATAGCATTTTTCAATTCAGTACATTAAATATGCTATTAAAATAATTCTGCATTAATTTATTTTTAAAAAGAAAACATTTTGAGTGTTGCCGGTATTTTATTTTTACAGATCATTGACCAGAGTGCCTGTCGACAAACAAATGAGAAATGAAATAGAAGAAAATCAGAAGGTTTGCTTTTATTTCTTCCAGTACCCATTTGAGTTACTATCATATTGCTGCATTTGGACATTTGTATGAGTGCAGCAACTTTCACATGGTTTCTTAAAGAGCAGAAAAGTTACCATCTTTGATTAAATAAATAATATTGAAATTCTTATTTTTTTATTTTTTTATTTCCTGCTGTTCTTGGTACTTTTGCCTTTCCCCCTTTCTGCTTTGCAGAATTAGGCAAGGACAAACAGTTTTTATGGAACACTGTCTTCAGTCTTATATTGCATGCTATGATAGCAGTTAATCTTCTCTAGCAGTTGGTGTTGAATCTAGGTCTGCTGTTCATGTTACAGTTAGGGCATGCCAGTTTTGAGCTTTCCCCATTCCTGGAGGCATGTATACAACTCTTCTGCAGGGTATATTGAACATCATCTGTGATAAATGGTGGATTTATTTTCATCCTTGCTGCACTGCATCTTTTGTTCATTGTATCACATGAATAATCATTTGTGTGTTTTGACTGATCTGAGGTCAATGCTAAGGTGCTACTTTGCATTTTCTGTCTAAGAACAGAGTTTAGATTTGTTGTTTCAAGTGCAGTATTAAACAGTAGCCATCATGCTTTTAGATCTGGTCTCGAAAATGACAGGTCATCATTCCTTTGTTTCTAGCAAATCCTGTAAAGACCTGGTTGTTTTTGTATCACTGGGCCATGTATACACTGTCCTTGACAGGATGGCATATCCACGTACTTAATTGTTCTTTAGATTAATATTTATTACCCAGTTTTAGTTGATATTGCTATTGATTTGACGTGTTGTTAAGCAGTGCACTCAAGTGGCTATTTCCTGTCAAAGAGGGAGAGTGGTGGACAAACCCTGTAAGTAGGTTTGAAAAATCTGATTTCTTGTATGTGCCAATTAAGCTCTGAGTAGGCAATATTCCGCTGATTTTCAGTCTGTGACTTTTGTTGGTCAGAACATGTGTTTTTGTATGATGTTAAGACCAACCAACCAGTACAGCGATGGAGTTTTTTTCTTACTTAAGGTACTCTTGAACTTTTGCAACTTCTTTTGCGACTTTTTCACTTTCTTGGGCCCTTCAGCTTTTTTGTGCCCAACATGTTTTTTTGATTCTTGGACAGATTATGCATTTCGGTGTTTTCTCTGAGATCTCTGGGTGAGCTTAGCATTATGAAGACTTCTTGCTTCTTACACTAGTAAGAAGTTTTATAGCTTTTACTCATGGAAGCAACTCAGTATCTACACCCTGCTCCATGGCTTTCAGTGTACATCTAAGACATGCATTTTTCTGTATGTCTTTGTTGTTAAGGGCATAGTCGGGATAAAGCAAAACAGAGCCCTGTCATAGTTACTCCAGAGTATATGAATGTTAAGGTCAGAGTATATGAATGTCTCCAGAGTATATGAATGATCAGGTCCTTCCATGTTGCTTGATGAAGTCTTTACAGTGTCTTGCTTCAAGTACAGCTTGAAGCAACACAACACAAAAACCAGAAACAACTTCTTAGGCAAGAACAACTTCTCTACCTCAAAAATGTAGTAAAATTAAACATATACCAGGAATTAAAATGGCTGTTACTACTAAATATCAGGACTAGGCAAGTAACTAAGATTTGGTTTGGAAAGGAGATACCTAAACTTAGACACAGCTGTATTGTTATCTAAACTCATGTTATAACAGTGAAGATGCAGTCAGTGGACATCAAAACAATTCAGCTCACTCAGTAGTTGTTTTGTGGGTGTGACTGAGTTGCCTACACTTCTGATTTCTGATGTCATTTGAGATGCCACAGGGCATCTGAGTTAGCCACACAGGTCTGGGGAGCATAATACGGGGACATCCATTGTCCATGACCTGTACTTTCCAGTCTGAACGCTTCATCTTGAAACCTTGCGGTGACTCAAATGACATTGGAAATCTTTGTGGTTAGGTGAATCACTTTTATGATTCCATAGACTGTATTGAATACTTTAACTGTAATAGAATCTTAGGTACATAAGTTTATGTTCCGTACTACATTGTACTTGAGACTACAGGTCTTTACACAGCTAAAAACTAAAATATGTTGAATAAAAGTAGGGAAACTTCCTGAACACTGCACAATAAATTGGCATGTGCATTCTTGAACTCTAGTACATCCATCTAGCAGCAGGAGAGATATGATCTCATGCTGTGAGTAACTGAGTGATTCCCTCTCAAGATAATGAAAGTTGAATAGTAAATGTAATGGGAGAAAATAAAGGTATTAAAAGTTGAAAGGCATGTGATGATTTAGGTGTAATTAGTTGATATCTAACTAAAAAATTGACAAAGAACCGTTATATATATATAAAGAATAAAGAAGAACCTGTTAAACAAAACATCCAGTGCAATCATTTGCTGACAATTTTGCAAGAAAATAGTGTATGGGTATTATGGGCATTAAATTCTAGTCCTGGATGGCTAAATACTCCTATCAATGTTTGTAAAGGCAGATGGATGATCTGAACACTCAAATGCCTAGCATCAAAATTATGTAATATGTCTCAGCTATGATTCAGCTCAGTTCTTCTACAGTGATACTGAAGGATTTGAAAACCTTTCAGAGTCCCATTTCAACATCTAGTGGCTGATACTTTGTTCTTGTATTTATTTTGCTAAGTTAATGTATGTATGACCTAAATCAGCCAGTTGTGGTCTTATCGATATCTCTGTTAATCATAGAATCATCAAGGTAGGAAAAGACCTCCACAATCATTTAGTCCAGCTGTCCACCTACCGCCAATATTTCTGCATTAAACCATGTTCCTTAGTACAACATTTAAATGTTTATTTTCTTGAACACATCAAGCACTTCCCTGGGAAGCCCATTCCAGTGCCTAACCACTCTTCTGGAGAAGAAATTTTTCCAAACGTCCAACCTGAACCCCCCCCCCCTTGGTGCAATTTGAGGCCATTCTCTCTTGTCCTAATGCTGGTTACATGGGAGAAGAGGCTAATCCCCACTTCGTCACAACCTCCCTCCAGGTAGTTATAGAGAGCGATACAGTCTCCCCTGAGCCTTCTCTTCTCCAGACTGAACAATCCCGGTTCCCTCAGCAGCCCCTCATAAGACTTGTGCTCCAGACCCCTCACCAGCTTCATTTCTCTTCTCTGGAAATACTCCAGGGCCTCAGTGTCTTTCTTGTACTGAGGGGCCCAAAAGTGAACACGGTACTCAAGATGTGGCTTCATCAGAGCTGAGTACAGAGGGTTTCTCACCTCCATGCTCCTGCTGGAAGCACTATTTCTGATACAAGCCACGATGCCATTGGCCTTCTTGGTCACCTTGGCACACTGCTGGCTCATGGTTAGCCAAATGTTGACCAACACCTTTTCTTCCAGCCACTCTGCCCCAAGCCTCTAGCGTTGCCTGGGGTTGTTGTGGCCAAAGTGCAGGACCTGGGACTTGGTCTTGTTGAACTTCATCACACTGGCCTCACCCCAGCTATCCAGCCTGTCCAGATCCTTCTGTAGGACCTTACTGCCTGCAGGCAGATTGATGCTTCCTGCGAACTTGGTGTCATCTGCAAATTTACTGAGGGTGCACTTAGTATCCTCATCTGGGTCATCAGTAAAGATATTGAATAGGACAGGCCCCAATACTGACCCCAGGGGAACACTGCTCATGACCAGTCGCCAGCTGGATATGACTCCATCCACCACCACTCTCTGGGCCCAGCCCTCTAGCAAGTCCTTTACCCAGCAAAGAGTGTATCTGTCCAGGCCATGGGCTGCCAGCTTCTCCAGGAGAGTACTGTGGGAACGTGTCGAAGGCTTTGCTAAAGTCTAGGTAGGTTATGTCTACAGCCTTTCCCTAATCTACCAGGCAGATCAGTCAGTCATAAAAGGAAATAAGATTGGTCTGGAAGGACATGCCCTTCATGAAGCCATGCTGGCTGTACCCGATCCCCTGTTTGTCCTGCACATGCTGAGTGATCTCTCTCAAGATGCTCTGCTCCATTAGCTTACCTGACACCAGGGTCAGGCTGACAGGCCCATAGTTCCCCAGATCCTCCTTCCAACTGTTCTTGTAGATGGGAGTCACACTGGCAAGCCTCCAGTCCTTTGGAACCTCTCAGGTTGACCAGGAAAGCTGACAGATGATGGAAAGCAGTTTGGCAATCACCTCCACCAACTCCCTCAGCACTCTCAGGTGGATCCAACCTTGCCTTATGGACTTGGGGCAGTCCAGGTGGAGTAGCAGGTGTTCCCACCTGAATTGGGCTCCCCATCCCAGACTTCCAGGTCAGGGGATGGAGTACCCTGAAGATAATTGGTATGACTTTTAAAGACAGGTGTAAAGTAGTCATTGAGAACCTCAGCCTTTTTGTTATCCTCAGTAGTCACGTTCACCACCACATCCAGTGGAGGATGGGGATTCTTCTTAGGACAATATGAGTATCAGGGCTTAGAGGGGTGAGCAGGAGATTCTCAGTAATGGTAAGAGATTTCTCAGACTGAGTGTTGATTTCAGGGCTTCAAGGAGAGGGCCTGTTCTATCTGCCTGGCTTTTCTCACAGGACCTGAGTAAGGGCCCTGAAATATGCTGATAACATTTTGTGGAACTGGAATCCTCCTTATGTTTGCTGTCCTTTCCTTACAACTCTGGTATTAAAACCATGATCAGAATTAGATTTGCTGACTACATAGACAATTCACGATAAGCAGGAATAATATACACAGCATGACCTGCTTGGTCTAAGCGTGCTTTTCTTGAAAGTGCGTTGTTCTTTTAATCAACAAGTGAAAGCTAGATGGGAAAAAAAGAAGACTATTTTTTTCCTGCCTATTAACAACACTTTCCAGTCCTCTGTTAGGAATTAAGACAGATGTGGAAATGTGATAGCTCCTCATGGTGTGAATTGGAATAAACTGCTGTTGTTGCTCCTGTTACTTATCTTGCTACAGCCACTGTTGTTAGTTTGAACAGCATGGTGCATCGCTGCTTTCTGAAAAAAAAAAATGATAAGGCAGTCCTTACTCACTAAAAACTTCTTTCTTCATGTGTTTGTTTAATTATTGTGGAGTTTTTTCTTCTTTGGAAAGCAAGGATATGCCATCCATTTCTGATCTACGGTTTTTTTCAAGGTACCTTTGATAAATGAGATGGTACGCTTCTAGTCTGTCTTTACTATCTTTCCCTGAGTTGCTACTGCACATTTTTTGAATACTAAAAGATTTTAAGGAAGCTGGTTTCTAGGAAAGGACTGAAGGCCACATGTAGGGTCTCCGTTTAGTCTCCATTTGGAATTTAATGGATTTTAGGAGGAATATTCTTGGGGTAATTTTTCAAAAAATTCTGAGCTATATTTTTGTATTTGTGTGTAGTTTCACTTTCGGTTGGCAGACTTTGAGAATACGTACAAGTACAAACACTGTAGGTTGTTTTGGGGGGCTTTTGCAACTGTTTTCATTTGTATTTGCTTAAGCATTGAAAACGTGGAGGTATGCTTTCTGTATTTTTACTAATAACATTCAGATAAAAGAAGTTACTGTGCTGAAGAGATTTAATGTTTCTGTTTTGTAAGATTCCTTACAGTTTTGTACAGATGTCTGTGTGTGTGTGTTAGTGTTGACATATACCTAAATAATTAGCAGTACTTTTTGTTTTTAAGCACCTTCATGAAACACTTGGAATCCAACCTGGTGAAGCACGTTTATTTCTCAATGGCCTTCATATTGACCTGGATTTTCATGATCCATTTAGGTAAGAGGGTACATTTGGCTTGAAAGTTACAGAATTACAAAGAATACTGGAGTTGTGCTTATGGTGATAAATAATCTAATCTGTTGCTCTTCGGGAACCAGGAAGTATTCCAGAAGAGAGTTTTGCTTTGAATATGAGCATTGCGGAAGAAATTGAAGAGAGTATTTTTTCTACAAATGTGTTTTCTGTTACTTATGTATAATTTTATGTCTTCCCGTGTAAAATTAATTTGGAAATGGAAGGAATTCAACATGTATGCATACAAAGCTGGGAAGAACACTTCTGAAAAATAAATAAAATGCTGTCTCATCTTCATTTCATAAGATTCAGGAAAAAAAATAGGTATTACATTCAGCTTAAAGATAGCCTGGATTATTTCAGGCATGTTAGTGAGTCTGTGTCTGGAATTTTTTTTTCCAATGAATTGTGTTATTCTGGTCCAGTATACTTTTTTTGGCTTAAAAAAATCTTTTTGCAGTTTGTGTAATTACAATATAATTATATTTCCTATGATTTGCCTTTTTCTATCTAAGCATGCTTAAAACTTGTGGGCATTTTCCATTCTTTGTGTTGTCAACAGCGGGATGGACATGACTACTTCAAAATCATCTTTGGTGGCTTTTACTGTTGATAAATCTGCTGATACCAAGACAGAAGGGTGTTTTTTTTCTTTTTTTCATGTTCCTAATATTTGTCAGTCTACAGTTCTTATTTTTTATTTTCCCACTCACAATGTCTTCTCCATCACGGAGATCCATAAACTTTCTTGATTCTAGCATTTATATTTGTTGTTTTTTTTTTTAACTTACCTTTTTTTCTCAGCCAGAGTTTTGAGGTAGAGTCAGTTGCATCTTTTTTTTTTTTTAATAATGATGCAAATAATAGTAGGCATATTAAAATGATAATTCTAAGTTTAATTTCAGTATAGTTTAGAAGAAACTTCTCAGAATAGAGAAAACTCAGAATGAAGCGGAAATGAAGACATTTGTAAAATCTGTGTTCTAGCAAGCATTTCAGGCTTGTTTCTGTTACCATATTGAATTTTCAAATTCTAACGAATATTACAGAGTCTTTTGGGGGCTTTCTTCACATCATCTTAGCGATGTCTTTCCTCCTCACCATTTTCGTGGTTCTACTATGATGCAGACATAGGCCTTGCTTGTGTCTCTGTGGATTGCTGCCTATCTCCATGCCTGCAAAGCTGCTTCTTAGAGTATCCACTCTTGTGTTTCTGCCTCAGCCAGGACAACACAACAAGCAGCCTTCCAGTCTGCTGTCCTACCATGTCTTCTTAAAGATAAAGAAAATTCGTCCGTGTAAAATAAATGCAAATAAACAAGAGTTGTATGATCTGTTATATATCTTCAACATATTTCAAAATAGAATTATATGTGCAGTGTTATGAATAGACTTTGGTTTTTACAGTGACAGTAGGAGAATATAAGGATTATTTTTAATGCTAAAAGTAAACCTTTCCTTAACAGTCTTTGAAATATTTTTCCTTTTTATGCCTTGACAAGATTTCTATACAGACATTATGCATTTTGTTTTCCTGAAAAAGTATCTTAGAGACTCTTAAACTGGAAGGGAAAGTAATGCATGGCCTTCATGAACTTGGAATCCAAGAGGAAGTTCTGAGTAAATTTATGAGATTGCATATACATCCAGCAGATAACAGCTATGCGCTAGATATTCGTCACTCTTCAATAATAGTGAGTATTTAAACAATTATTTATTTACATATTATATGTCTTTTAACCCTCTGTATGATAGGTCTTGGTTTTTTGTTGTGTTTTTTTTTTTAATATTACGCATAAAAACGTTTTTGAGGGTGGAATCTCTTCAGTGTATTTTAGGATTTATTTTCTCTAGTGTATATTGTATTAAAATTGTAAGGTGTAGAATGCTTAAAAGCAAATAAGACTGTCTCAAAGAGTAGTTGCAAGTCATAGGAGAACTTGACTTAGAAGCAACTGGTCTTGGTATGTAACCTCTTTGTATTATGGAAGACTGCAAAACGTACTTTACAAACAGGATAAGTGAATTGTGGAGAACATAGACGTCTTGCTCACAGTTGTCCAATGTCGAACTTCTCAAAGGTTGTCAAAGTTCTTAGTTTTCAAAACAAAAGTTATATGCAAATAGAAAGGCACTAAAATATGAATTTTCTTCACCTGAAAGAAGCCTGTCTCTCTGTTTTGTTTGCCAATTATAGATAGTTTGCACAGAAAATGGTATAAGAGCAGTACACAGTAATTAATAATAATGTGAAAGAGAACGGAACAAGGGAAACCGTATTTTTAGAGACGTACAAAAAAGGACTGTAACTGACAATATATTAATTACTTAGTTATTCTGATATATAGTAAGTGCTACAGCAGGTGATAGATAAATATTGTATGTTTTTCAGTGTGGTTATGTTCTGTTACACGCATACCTGTGTTATTAGTTGTTATGACCTTTGTGTTGCAGAAGTACTTTTCACACTTGAAATACTGTTTTTATTTGCATTTTGATACAGAGAACAAGATATCTTTTTTCCTCTTCCTTTCATAATTAGTTTTATAATGTAATGCAAATTAAAAAATGAAGTGTTATTGAAAATAAAGGATCTATTATTCTTACGAGCTATTTTCTGTTACTAATTAAAAAAAAAGAGGGTAAGTGATTTTACTTTTTCCGGATTTTCTGTGTATTTCAGTACAGCTTTATACATGCATATTTTAACCATTAGGTAAAGTTTTTTTTTTAATGGTTGGCTTTTTTGTTTTAGTGGATTAATAACATAGAAAAAGACCGCAGCTACATTACATGGCCTGCAAGCTATCAGGAACTGCTAAAACCCACATTTCCTGGAGTTATACCACAGATTAGACGCAATTTATATAATCTGGTAAGTTTGGAGAACTTGATTTTTTGCACAGCATATGTATTGCTATATGCACAGACAGTTTATTGAAAAATTCACATACTTTGTGGGCCTGCTGACTGTGCAGTCAGTCATGTGTGATTATTAACCTGATTTATAGAAGCATTGTTTGTTTTATGTACTGACTGCAGCAGATTTTTGGTACTTTATTTATATGAAATTATCTCAGAATTATAATTAATATTACATTCTACAAAAAGTGTTTCCTGGCAACCTGGACTTCTTTTCTAATCATGATTTAAGTATATGTACCTTGGTACATTTTGTGTATATTTGGTCATGGATAATAGCCAAAGGACAATAATGTTCAAAGATAGAGGAGATATGCAGTACTACATCTTCAAATTAAATTCCTCAAAATATGTAAGAGTAAAGGGTCTTAAGTGACTACCCTAAAAGTGGAGTTCAAAAGCCTGCTTACTGTAACAGTTGTGTGTTTTTTGTCATAGGATCATAGAATTGTTTGAGTTGGAAGGACCCTTAAAGGTGATCTAGTCTAGCTCCCCTGCAATGAACTGGGACACCTACAGCTAGATCAGGGTGCTCAGAGCAACAGCAAATTATTTTTACATCTGGCTGATTTCCCACGACAGTTAACTTGTGAATGTCAAACTGAGATTAGTTAATTGAGAAATTCTTTACTGTAGTTGCTGACACAGAAAGCAGTATTTTAATTCCACATTTATTTATTAGTTTACGGAGGAAAATAAATAATGAGCTACTTCCACATGATGAATAAAGCATCAATTACTTAATTTGTGTTTTTCGATTAATGCTAGGGTACAATGAGTGCTTACCTAGGAAAAACATTATATATAATTTCCTTTAAAATAGCACAAAATGAATATTATTTTGGGGAGTGGGGATAGTTCTTATGATTCGTGCTCCCTTCTGCATTATTGTAATACTTGGAACTTCGTGACAACACTTTTTTTTTCTTCCCAAAGGACATTTGCTGAGTGCACTGCAAAGCATAGTTTCTACTCACTGATTGAACCAAATATCAGTATTTCATTTGTTTCCTCCCCATAAAATTAATAGTTTTATTCCTTTTATGCTCTACAACATCTAACTTGTGCACTCTTTTGCCAGGAGCTCTTCATTGCTACATATAGATAATTCCCAATTATCAATTTATTTTCTTCACAGAACGTTACTGAGTGAAGATAGTGGTAACTTGTCCATGTTTTAGAGGTGGTGAGCTCAGGTACAGAAAGATTAGGTTCAGAGGCATACTAATGGTAAAGGTCTTGTAGCCTGTTTTTTCCTCTTGTATGTATCATTCTGTATGAGTTAGTAAGTTAAGGAAGCAGCTATTGCAGATTTAAATTAAAGTAATTACAAAAGGAATTTGTATGAAGCTCGGTGTATTAAAAGAAAACCAAAGGACAAGCAATATGGTTAAAGAATGCATGTTTGTAATGAAGCACTAGCTGTGTATAATATATATTGCATGTGTATTCAAAGTTACATGTTAGTATAGATGTATGTAACAGCTATATTATAGAAATCTACAACATATCATTTAACTATAATCTCAGGGGGAGTGTTCCAATTTTTTTAAATTAGTGTGCTGCATTTTAGCTGCTCTAACAAAATCAGACTTGAATGCAAAGCTGGATAAATAAAGTAAACGAATGTGATAGTTAAATCTCTGTAAGTATAATCTATCCATGCAGACAAATCCCAGCTTTAGATTTGTTGTGTGCCTAAAAGATTATTTTATACTTCAAACTCCAACAAGTTAAACAGTGAATACAAGTCTATGTGAGATAGAAGAATTTCTTCCAGTGTTCCTCTTTTTTAATTAAAGTTTTATGTCAGCATATTCTGTTTACTTGTTTTAGTTTGGTTTTCATGACAGAAGAGAGTTAGTTGCAAGTAGAAATAGAAAAATTAGCATTAGATCCTTTTAATTAAGTGTAATTTTTTTAAAAAAGTGACTCAATATTTCCTCCAGATTCATTAAGTCTGAAGTTTTCTTCTTTCTTACTCTTAATGTTTTCTTACAATGAACGTTATAAGAAATTGAAAATAGTGGGAGTGCCCAGCTTTGAAATAAACATAAAGAAAAAATATTGGTCTATAATATCTTTTCTCCTAATAGGTACTTTTCCTTGATCCTGTCCAAGAAGATACAGACGATTATATGAAACTAGTGGAATTATTCTATCATCATAATGTACCACTTCGGTAAGGAAAACCTGAAAGTAGAAAGTCTTAAAGCTGCTTTCCTTTCTTCATCTTCTGTTCTACTAGGCAAAGATGTGAATTCAAATGAAGTCCAATGCCAGAGCATTCTAATAAGCCATTATTTTTTTGCTACTTGTGTTAAGCCTGCTGAAGTATTAAGAATTCTTAAGCAAATAATTTGCAAGAGATTATATACCTGACTGTGTGGAAGATGTACTGCAAACAGGTGATAAAAAGTTATGTTCTCAAATACTCCTGCTGGATGCCCATATGAAATTGCATTCTAAGCAAAATAAATATCCTGTAAGAAGGCAGATAATTGGTAAAAACACAATTTGAGGGCATTTTTGTTTGTTTGTTTTAGGTCTTTGAATTGTGTTTGCTTTGTGTAATTTTGTTGTTACAAAAATATCTAAAGACCAAACTAAGATTGACCTCAGCAAGTTTTGAATTTCTAGAAATTAGTCATCCAAGTCTGAACAAGGAATCACCTGAGAGAAGGAGATGCTTTCCAGCTGTTCTGATGCCAACTTTATGAGAAAACGAATTGTTCTTTGAAGCATCTGCTTTCTCAGGTTATGAAAGGGTGCCCAAACTAGGTCCAAAGTTCAGCAAGATGAACTCCACGTTAAGTATTTAAAATCTTCCAATGAAATAGCTTTTGTTCTCCCAGTAAATTACAGGATCTAAAATTTTAAGTTGCCTTTAAACTTTTACTATTTCTGATTGTTTTTAGGCACCTTCTTTATCGTTATTTGGTGACCAAAAAAAGTAAGAGAGCAGATATTAATTATCTGTGCATCTCTGTCAGTATCTGCTTCAGTCCTTGAGAAGAACATATCACAGAACCTGATTTGCCTTTTCTGGAACAAAACAGCATAAGAGCAGCCAAATGGGGTCAGACTAAAGGAAAGTTTAGATCCGTCTGTCTGTGAAAGGCCAAAAGCTGCTTCCTAAGTAAGAACCAGTCAACTTAGTGTTTTGCCTGAATATTTTCACAGCCTTCATACATTTGGAGATCAAAGAATTTCAGACCTAGATGCAGTTTCTGACTGTTAGCAACCCTCAGTGCATAAACTTTTCTGTTTCCCTCTTGAATTCATGTACTAGAATGTGTATGAAATTGATGTTTTTTTTTTAAATGGGTGGACTTTTTTTTTCTTTGTAGAATTGGATTTGTTTTCATTTTAAATACAAGAGAAGAAATTGACGGAAATGAAGATGCTGGAATAGCTCTCTGGAGAACTTTTAATTACGTTGCAGAGGAATCTGACACCTTTCAAGCCACTACCTGCATAATTAATGTTAGTTTATTTTACAAGAAGTCTGTTTTTTAAAACTGGTTACTTGTCTATATAGTGAGGATTTTGCTGCCTTGTGTCAACATGATACATTTGCATTTACTTTACATGGAAACAAATTATTAAAAAGTGCGTAATGTTAATTTACTACATAATTATTTGAAAAAAGTATTTTCCGTCTCTGGAAACCAACATTCATGTCGTTTTAGCTATCTATAGGCTTCTTTCAAGAAAGTAAAGAAGTAGACGTGTATCTTACGTATGTGGAGAAATAGAAAAATGATTTGAAAAATCATTATGGAAATGTGGAAAAGTGATTCTGTAGTATTTTTGGTAATGTCTTGTACCTGCCTGTTCTGCATCTCTTGAAGAAGCATTTTAGACTTGCTCTGGCAGTTTTATATGCTTTGGAAAACCTTGGTTATTCCACAGTGTAGAAAGTGCAGCAGAGTAAGATGAGTCCTTCTTGGTCATGCTTAGGCTGCTTTTGAGTGTCAAAACCATGGAAATATTGCAGACTTGCAGGTTAACAAACAAATCTATTTTTCTGTGTGAGAAGATGTAGATTAGCGTAGAGAATAAGATTTCAGAGACAAAGGAGGTGACTGTAGAGAAATAAAGTTAACAGTCTATGTAAAGACTCTTAAAGCTTAGAAAGACTCTTAAAGCGGAGAATATGCTTTAAATACGTTATAATTTTTTTCTACTTTGTTTTCTTTTGTTCTGTTCAGTGCCTAGAAACTAATGTTAAAGGGATTTTATAAACATGAGGGAAATCAACTTTTTACATGGGTAGATAGTGATGGGACAAGGGGGAATGGTTTTAAACTTAAGGAAGGGAGATTTAGATTAGAAGTCAGGGGGAAGTTTTTTACTGAGAGAGAGGTGAGGTGCTGGAACAGGCTGCCCAGAGAGGTTGTGGATGCCCTGTCACTGGAGGTGTTTAAGGCCAGATTGGATGGGGCCCTGGGCAATCTGATCTAGTACTTGATCTAGCAGCTGGCAACCCTGCCTGCGACAAGGGGGTTGGAACTTGATGATCCTTGAGGTACCTTCCAACCCAAGGCATTCTATGATTCTAATGTCACAAACAAACTCAGAAAACTTAAGACAAAAAGAATTGAAGTAACTAGAAGGACCTGTGAGTGGCAAAATCTGAGACGCAATCATGACCGCTATCCATGACCAGATCAAAAATATCATTTTACAGTGCTTTTTTAAAAAAAGAACATTTTTATATTTCATACTTCATTTTCTATGTTGCATAATTTCATAAAGAGAAGGAGATGATAAATACAGGATGACAAAAATAAGAATCAGTAAAATATAGCCTCAGAGATACTCAGAGCTGTAGAGATAAATGGACTGTACTGATCCCATTTGAAAAGAAATGAGAATTGTTTCCTCATTCAGATTTCTTTTGTATCTTTGATGGAAGTAATGAAATCTCATGCTATGAAATAAAATAGTAAGGTAAGGAAAAAGTGTGAGTGTAGGAAAAAATGTCAATTACCTATTCAGGCTTGAATTCATTCCATATACATTCAGGTGGTTATGTAGACTAGATTAATAATTTAGATTCCTTCTTTCATCGGTGAAGAAAAATAACATTTCACAATTACTTCACATAAGTGTATTTTCTTTGCCTCTTCAAATTTAAATTAAAGGTATAAAAGTAGCTTCATCAGAACAGTACTCTTAATGAAAAATCGTGCGTATGTGTGATCGTGATAATTACTAAAGGAGTATAAAGATAGCAGTATAGCAACTAAAGCAATATAATACTGTACCAATATAAAAATTACTACGGCACTATAAAAATATGAGATTTATTTTATTTGTATTCACTTTCATAGATATTATTATTACTGAAATTAATTTTTTCTGTTATAATTTTTACAGATGTACCATGAAGTGAAAGATGGAAATGTTCTAACAGTTAATCATGTGAAAAATATTCTTAGAAGAGAATACCCCTATGCTGATGTTCAGAGTATACTAGGTGTTCATTCTGAATACGATGAAGGGAGGAAGGTATGTTGAGAGTTAAATGGTAATAAATATTGCAGTACACAGTTAAGTCGCTACATTTGCTAAGCTGAAAGGTTACTGCATATTAAGCAAATAAATACAGTAGCTTTGAGGTAAAGTTTTCTTCAGTCACCGATCTCTAGCTAGTGGAAGAGCTGAAAGGGTTTCTGTAATACAGCTCTCGTTGAAGTTAACTACTGCCAACTGCTTTCAGGAGCAGAATTTTTTTTTTCTGATAAGCATGTGTCCCACTCTCAAGAAATTGTTTACCTGTGTGTTCTGTGTAAGGAGCTGAAGTTCATCTTCTCATCAGATCATCGGTTCCTTTAGTTGTGCATTCCGGTTAGCTTCCTTTGGGAAGGACAGCTATGTATTTTCATTTAAAGGCTATAGAAAATATGTTTTATTTGTAGTTGATTATGTTGACAATTCTCTACTAAAATACGTGTAAGTACTGTTTTTCTTCTTGTATCTTCAACTCCGCCATCTGTAAAATATTGTATGTTCCTGACACGTCATCCACTTTATTTCCTTTTAATTTTTTTTTTAACAACATGGGTCCCTTCAAAAAAGTACATTTACACAGCCAAAAAAAAGATGCTGTTTACCTCGTTCAGGTAGTTCCTCATTAGGATGCATGAAGCCTTCTATATAGAAGGGCAGTTTGTGTCTGCCCTAGAAGAAGCTGACTATGCTTAGCAAATAAAAGCTTCCCATAGAGGGTATTAAAGGAAGAAAAAGAGACTGAGACCCTTCTACAGCAGGGACCATGAGACTGCAGTGAAGATCTGAGAGGGATCAGTGGGATGACAGGAAGATGGACACAGATACCGCATAGAGTTTGTGGCCGTCCGTTACAGGCAGAGGGAATTACTTCTGTACCTTTTTTATTTGTATTCGTCTCACTGAGTTTGGGAGTGCTTGCCTTTCAAATAAAGCTTGGCTTCTAAATGTGAAAACCTTTTGAGGGTTTTTGGGGTGCTGCTTTTGGAGAAGGGCTTTGATACAGCCACAGTTTGAGATGGATCAACACAGACTTTTTCTCAGAAGGTATTGGCTAAGAATACTAAGCAAAATAAAATAGTATTTCTCAGCAAGATGATAAAAGCCAAAATTGTTAAATCCATATAGAGGTCAATCAAATATTTTGTCATTGTATTTTGAAAATGAGTGCAGCACATCCTATTTGTTTTCCAAACGTTTCCCATTTTGTCCCTGCTACTCATGAAAATCTGTGACAACAAATTGTACTGGGAGTTTTGAGTTCATTGTCTCTTGATACTAGTTTCTTTCTTTTTTTTTTTTTTTTTTTTTTTTTGCTGCAGTCAGCCACAGTCCATTTAATCCTGTGATATTTCTGATATATTCAGGCAGGAGCAACCTTTTATAAAAAGACTGGCCTGGGTCCGTTACCTCAAGCGCTGTTTAATGGTGTGCCCTTCAACAGAGAAGAGATGAATGCTGCAGAATTAGAGACTGTTATTCTTCAGAGAGTTATTGATGCCACTGGGTTCTTCCAGAGGGCTGTGTTCATGGTATGTTTGAAATTTCTGAATGAATGCAAGACGGATTATTTAGCAATTTGAGTCATGTTTGTAGATTGTTTTTTACAATGAGATGGTTTCAAATTAATAATATGAAAGCTGAAATTACATCATTAAATAAATTTACAGTCATGATTTTGAAACTGTGTATAAATTATACAGATTTAAAGAACAACTAAGCTTATTCAAATCACATGGAATTTTTCAACTAGAAACTGAGAGAGTGTTGTAGTTGTTCTTTGGAAAATGTGCACCTGATACTTTGAATTACTACATGTGTGATAGTTGTGCATTATTGACTGGTTGAAAGGTGATACAAATGTGTGGTCTTCTTTGTTTGTCTTGAAACTATAAGAGTACTGATTTCTTTATTTTTTTCCCTTTTACTACAGGGTTTGTTAAATGATCATGTAAATGCAGTAGATTTTCTCATGGATCAGAACAGTGTTGTTTCTCGTATAAACCCCAGTATTCTTGGAGCAGAAAGAAGATACTTACATTTTAGATCCACATCTGGTAACTACTTTTCTCAGCTTAACTGTTTATTATTATTTTCCTTTTTTAAGTCTAACATGTTGTGTTTCACATTTTGCAGTTCCATTTGATGTGCAGGACTTCTCTACATTCTCCTTTTTGGACTCACAAGATAAAAGTGCTGTAATTTCAGACAACATGAAGTATTTAATGAAAAAGGGTACGTTAATTCTGTTTGAGTATATGCACTGTATGTATATGTTATATATATGAGTATTATAAGCTGATGAAATTTACCAGTGAAATATCCCAAGTAAATAAGAGTCTCAGAGGTGCCAAGTAAATACAAAAATATCCCAATATGGATTACAGAACGGCTTGGGTTGGAAGAGACGTTAAAGATCATCCAGTTCCAATCCCTCTACCTTGGACAGGGTTGTCACCCACCAGACCAGGTTGCTCAGTGCACCATCCAGCTTCCAGAGAGGCTCCATCCATAGCTTTTCTGGACAGCCTGTTCCAGTGCCTCACCACACTCTCACTAATAAATTTCCACCTAACATCTTACCTCTTTTAGTCTAAAGCTGTTATCACTGATCCTATCACTATCTGACCATGCAAAAATGTGTACTCCGTCTTCTTTATAAGCCCTGTGAAGTACTTAAAGGTCACAGTGAGGTCTCCCTGTAGCCTTCTCTTCTCCAGACTGAACAAGCCCAGCTCCCTCAGCCTGTCTTTATATGAGAGGTGCTCCAGGACCTATTGATCATCTCTGAGGCCCTCCTCTGGACCCATTGCAAAAGCTCCACGTCTTTCTTTTGCCGCGGGCTCCAGAGCTGACTCCAGATGGGGCCTCAGGAGGGCAGAGCAGAGGAGCACAGTCACTTCCCTTGTAATGGTAGCCACCCAGGACAGATCCCCGAAGGATACCACTCATCACTGGGCTCCACGCCTGGACATAAAGACACTGACCACAACTCTGGCTGCAGCCATCCAGCTAGCTCCTCATCCCCTGAGCAGTCCGCCCTTCAGATCCATCTCTCTCCAACTTAGAGATGAGGATATGCTGTGGGAGCATGTCAGGGCCTTACAGAAGTTCAGGTAGATGTCAACATCCATCAGGTCTTCCCTGGGCAACTGAAGCAACTGGATCGAATAGCCTCTCTTTGTCTTGCATGTGCCTTAACATTGCTTCTGGAAGGATCTGCTCCATAAAAATGTTCTGCCGAAACCCGGGATTGAACCAGGGACCTTTAGATCTTCAGTCTAACGCTCTCCCAACTGAGCTATTTCGGCTTATAGTTTAATGTCCTGACCATCTCGTTTTAGGAGCCAAATCATAGCCTAATATTGTAAATATAAATGATAACAACTTGGTAGTTATTTCAGATTTGGTAGTTTAGAAATCAGATAAATGTCATTAAGCCATTTTAAAAGACCTACTGCTGAAGCATCAGGAACTGGATAAGTTCCAGACATACGAACACCTGTGCAGATGTGTGCACACACCATGCACATACGTGCACACATGCCCACTTTTCAATCTCTGGAGAATTTTCCTATCTTTTTATCAGAAGAAATTTAGCCCCTTACTGTTTAAGTGACTGGTTCTTTTCTGTTTTACAGATGTGAAGTTTAAATATTTTTCAAAGAGTTTTGCAGCTTCTTAAGTAGACTCAGTTTTCATACTGACATCGATTTACTTGAAGATGTTATAGAGAGTGTATTTGGTTTTCAAGCTACTCTTAGTTAGAGTGTTATAATATAAAGGCTATGAATTCTTTGTAATGCCTGTATGCAAATTATGCACTTCTGCAGTTTTTTAAAATTTTATTTATTATTTCCTAGCATTAATTATCTCTATTCCTCCAGTTAGATTAAATCTTGATATTTGTAGATTTGTGTTTCTGTAGAAAAGGAAAAAGTATACATTCAGATGGATTATCACTTATACATTTCATCTTGCTAAAACCCATGGGTTTTTGTACATTTAAAGTATTTTGATGTAATGTACTGCATGTATATGCAAGTACTTTCCTTCTGAGTTATATCGTGTTAACATCTTGTAATAGATAGTTAACTGCTGCTGATTTACATCATCCCATCAAGGGACAGAATACTCCTCTTAGCAAAGTGCTGTTCTTTCAGTTACTATTTACGTAGTATTAACACAGTTTCTACTTGCTCCACTATCAGAAATGTATTTAATATTTCTTTAGAATAAATTTATTTGACTCTATTTGATTCTCCATCTACAAGCAGAGGGATTAATAGCCATCTATGAGCTGGCTATTAATGATGACTGCCTTTCAATTTGTAGGCTCATTTCAACAATTTAGATCTCATGTAAATCCCAAAAACTATAAGCTGGAGGCTACATTTCAAATCTCTATTGCCATTGTGTTTTTCCAGACTTGAACAAATCTTAACCACAGCTTCTTTCTAGAATCTCACTAGAACCTTGTAAAATTCCACTCCTATATCTACTTGTACCATTTAGGGAACATGTAGTAAACCTGAGCAGACTCTCTTTCCTAGAGATAATTTTGTAAATGTTCTTCATGAATCATTGCTCTTCTATGAAGAATAAAGAACAGGCACTTATAGACCAGGAAAAATATACTTCTATATTATAGTTTACTCTCTTTGGGCTGTGTTTGATATATTCCCATTTGTGCCGAGAAGCAGTAATTTTACTCTGCTTTTGATGGACACTTTTGTTGAAGGACTCTCCCTTTGCTGTTGGGGAATACGAATGCCAAACTCATGCTTTCTTTTAACTATTTAACTATTTTCACGTCTGACTATAGGACCGAATTCCTCCACACATATATGTGAAACCTCTGATAAAATGAGTCTTGTTAAATGGAGCTAGCTTACTATTTAGGGCCACTGTGTTTCAGTGTATAACACCAGATCAACTCTTAGTGACTGTCTCCTATTCACAGAATCACAGAGTATCCCAACTTGGAAGGAACCCTCAAGGATTACCAAGTCCACATCCTAGTCCCACACAAGACTACCCAAAGTTCAAACCCGGTATCTGAGAGTGTTGTCCAAATGCTTCTTAAACTCTAGTATTAATGTAATGAAGTACCTCCTAAGAATTTTATTTCTATCTGATTTGCCACATCAGATGCTGATGTGGCAAAAATTAGTCTTACAGTTGAAGTTAGAAGTCAAATATACACAAACTTCAAAATCTTGAACTGATTAATTCAATGTTTATTATTCATGAGAAGATTCTCCAGAATGTAAAGCAGGATTATCTTTAATTTTCAGATGAGGATGCATTATATGCTGTTACTGTCTGGATTATTGCTGATTTTGATAAGCCATCTGGGAGACAACTGCTTTCTAATGCCTTGAAACACCTGGTGAGTTTCCAGCTCATATATCATAATATTATTTTGAAAAGGACTAGTGTATTTAACTTAATTTGAAAAAATTAGTGATGTCTTGGCTGGAAGAGACTTCTCCAGCATCTCAACATACGTACTGCATTGTGGGGGGGCAAGGCCAGGTGCAGCAGCATCAAGTTGAGGAGTAGGATGACTTGCCTTCATTGGCTTGCTGTGCATTTCGTTAACGTAGTGTGGTGCTCAGCTTGTCCTCCTGCCAGTGAGAGAGAGCACCCTTCTCTGTTCAAAGAACCCTTTTATCAAGGGCTGAAGTTTAAATTTTGCACTTTAATTACATTGACAACTTCCGTTTCATACTTCAGTTTTGTATTCTTTATTACAATGGAGTCTATTTACCTTCAGTTAGTGACCCTATTTGGTCCTATCCTAAAGTCATCAGTCTCTCATACTAAGACTTAAGTGTCATCAATTATTTTAGCAAGTGAAAGAGTTTCCTGCTGATTAAGAGCAAGGTGATAAGTGGATAAATTACCTTGTATCTATTTTGTGCTCAGTTTGATATTTTTTTGAAAAAAAATAAAAAGCATATCTACAGAACCAATCCAGAAGTCTGTAAATGAACGTTTGTGTATGTCCTTGGTTAAAAATGCATCTCTGCAGAATGCTCAAAGGTAATTGTTTTATCAAAAAAAAAAAAAATCTTCTATTTAAAATGTGTTATAGAATAGGAGAATCCTTATTAATAGCATTTTTGCTGGTAGTTGAAGTTCTGAATTAGGCGCTCCCACATATTTTCTAAACACAAATTGCTCCAAAAATTTAAATACTGAAGGGCATTTCACAGATACAATAAATATGCATGCATTTGGTATCAGCAGATGGAACTGTAAAATTGTGCATTATTCTGTGTTTTTCATTGCAGAAAACAAGCAGTCATATGCGAATTGGGATTTTAAACAATCCTTCATCAAAAATAAAGGAAGATAACACAGCCATTGCAAGAGGAATTTTGACAGCTTTTCTAACACAAAGCAACAGAAGCTTAAAAGGTTTCCTAAGTAAACTCACTAAGGAAGAGACAGCAAAATCCCTTGCTGCTGGAACTAAAATTGTTAAAATCCTCCTCCCTGTGAGTGAAAACTGGAGTGGGCTGCTTTCTTTCTCATTTCAATGTTTTTTTCTTGTAAGAGCATGCAGTTGAGAGTAAGTGTTAAGCCTCACAGTTTTGGGGCCAGCAGATTCAGTGATTTTTGACAACCTTTATGTAAAGACGAATTGACAATTTCTCTAAGATAAAGGAAGAAAATACGAGAGTACTGAAAAATATAGAACAAATACTGGATTCCTGAGACTAAAATAGTTTATTTTCATCATTATTTCAAAGCTTGCACTTCATTAAAGTTAATGTTTTAATGTTTATCGAGAATTAAGGGTTCCGAACTAACTATTTTTACCTTGCTGTTGCAGTCAGGTGTAATAGGTGCAGACTGAAGCAACTGAGATTAATGAGCATTGTATACATTGGTCAACACTTCTGGGTGCACTTCTATGAAAATTAATTGGTTTAAAATTCAAATGTTCCCAACTTCAAAGTTTGCGTACGGAGTAAATCTGAGTTACCAAATAACTACTGTGAGCTACAGTTTTTGTTTCACAAGCTGTAAAATTTGGTATTTTTAAATAAAAATATTTGAAAGACTAGGAGGACTCTCTGGCACCATTTTGGGAAATTAATTACTTAGCCCTTCTGGGTCCTGCTGTTCTTTCATTGTGTAATAAACTTTGAAAGATACAAGGTTAGCTAATTAAGCTGTGTCTGTTACTAATAAGGTTTGTTACATAAACTGTGTATTTGAATGAGTCTATTTCTTTAGTCTGTGTGTTTCTACTGAGAGAGTATGTATCAGTGCAGTTTAATATAGCAAGATAATTTTGAGAGGCAGTGTGCAGTGTCATTATAAGCATGGCAGAGTGCCGCCATTTTTTTCCTGTTTGGTTTGTTATGTGTGTTACTGGATGTTTTTGGCTGCCCTTAAACATGTTTAAGCAGTACCAAATGAACGTGGTAAAATAGGTGTTAGTTTTTAGAGTGGTGTGGTTTTTATACTTTTTACCTAAAGATGAGAATGCGGTTCAGGAGTTAACAGAGAGTGTTGCTTTTCATGCAGCTGTGTGCTGGGTCTTAGAAAAAGTGTTTAACTTTGGGCTCAGCTTTCCTCTCATGGTTATTAACAGTTGCCCAAGGGTAAATCTGCACACCAGCCATTGGGAGACCGTGACTCTGCACCAATAGCGTATACTTAAATTGAAGCTGAGATGGTTGTTTTATTTTGATTTTTGGTTGCCGCATAACTTGAAGTTCTCTTTGCTTACTTCAGCTGTTAGGAAATTTAGTTTTACTGAATCATTTCACATTCTCGTACTTTACTTTTGCCTTAGGGAATGAATGATGATACTTTTGAGAAGAAGTACAACACTTTAGGACTGGATATAATTAAAACTCACCAGATGTTCTGTCAGGAGGTTCTTAAGCTGCTTCCTGGGCAAATGGCTGTTGTGAGCAATGGGAGGGTAAGAAAGAAATTGTCATCTCTCCGTCTTTTTGCGGTTACTTTTTATTTCCTGGAAATAAGTTTCCAACTAAAGAAAATGCATGATATTAATTTCCCACTTTTTCAGCCTGTTGTTAGAGATCCATATGAATATTTGCCTTGTTTTATTCTTACTTGTTTTCTTCCTAGATTGTTTATTAGTTCCATCCCATTGTTGGTACTGTGTACTTACGTCATTCCCACACGCATTTTAGAGAAAATCTGATTAAATAAAGGACAAAATTATCTAAGTAGGTTAGTGTTTGATGATTATTAATGATGTTTAGGAATAAATATTGATCCTTATGTTACTTACATCTCACACAATTGCTGTAGGATAAACTTATGATCAAAATAAAATCACACTGACTGGAGTAGTATTTTCAAACTCTTCTGTTTTAGGAAAGAAAAAAACTGTTCATAAGCATTACATTGTTCTATAGTCTTAATGTTCAAATAAAAGCATAATACTTTTGGTCTCTAAATTTTTAGTATGTGTATTCTGAAATCAATAGCTCTTACTGCTGTTTGGCTATAGATTGTGATTGAAAATACAGTATTGGACTCAATAGTTAGTATTTGCTAGTGGCAGTCAATATCCTACAGTACAAATATAATTTTGTATAAATTGCTCTGTAAGTTAAATCTTTTTATTAATCCACCATAAGAAAAAAAAAATGATATGCTAGTGTTTCATTACTGGAAACTTTTTAATTTATGTACTTACCTACTCTTGTATGTTCTAAATGGCTTCTGGGATATTACTTGAAATACCACTAATGAAACCATGGAAAGTATTTTGATCATGAAGCACAAAAGAATGATATTGACTTTTCTGTGTTAATAAAAAAAGCCATCAAATAAATATGCAATATTATTTAATAAACAAAGATTTACTGACTTCCACACCTAAAAAAGCTCAACTAATGTCTTACATTAAAAGTTGAGGAAATACTTTGCTTGCAAATACTCAGATAAATTTGATAATGTGTATTCATCTATCTGAAAGTGTGTCACTTTAAAGATCACTTCAAAAGAATACTTTTTAAATAGACATGAGATATCCTTCATTTGTATCCTTGCTATCTCATCATTGAAGTTTTGTGTTTATGAGCAAAGAGATTTTTCATCTAATTAGGACTTCTACAAGAGTATCATGGTATTTCATAATCACGCCATGTTTTTCACTGTCTCATACATCATTAATACTAATAAAAAATCAAAAGTGGAATGTAGTTAGATGACTTCTCATTTCTAGGAAGCAGTTTAATTTTGGGAAGCGAGATTTCAGCTCCAAATTTACATCCTGACATTTAGTGTCCTGGAGATCTTAAAGGCTCTCAGCATTGACCTGGGTCAGTTTAGCCTGTTAGACTACAAGTAGGGAATCCAAACAACATCCTCAGAGCGATATTTTAGGACTTCAAGGTACTTTTTTCTACTTCGAACACTGAAAAAAAACCCTACTAATTCTGTTTCTAGTCTCAGGTATCTTTCATTCTTTGTCCTTCGCTCTTGTGTTCCTTTTTAGCCATTCTACTTTGTCTGAGAAGTCTTGAGAAGTTAAGATTGTGTTCACACAGTTAAACAACTGAAGAGTGTGGTAGGAAGACAGTCGTTTGAATTTCAGCCAAAATAATTTACCTAACAAAGCTTTTTCTTAAACTTGGATCTGTTGTTTCTGAATAGTGCACTCCTTTACGTAGGTTTGCGTCATGAAAAATGTCACGGGTATTTTCTTTTTGACTGATAATTAGCTGCAATAAGTGTAAAAACCTAATTCTGCGTAGTTACTATACAGTCTAGGACTGTGTAGTTAATAATACTGATGTATATAGGGCTGTGGGGAGTTGCATATTGAATATTTTGCATTGATTTAAAATATTAATATATTTTTGCTTAAAAAAATAATCAAAACAGTATTAGAAGACTCTTGTTTAGTAACATCATTTTTTCTCCAAGATACTGGGCCCTTTAGGTGAAAATGAATTCCAGACAGAAGACTTTAGTTTGTTAGAAAGAATAACGTACAGTACCTCAGCAGAGAAGATTAAAGCAGTTGTCAAAGAGATGGAAGTCAATACTAAAAGGTAAAATTCTTTTGGATTTAGAGGATTTATTGTCCAAACATATGATATAGTGCTTTATTTATGGTGACAAATTAATAATCCTTTTGCATGTGGAATGTGAACAAAGATTCAAATATATAGCAGTAGTACTTTTCATACTATATACTTGTATAGGTACTGTATCTGCACTTAGAATGTTTGCTGTTTTATGCTATATATTTGCTGTCCTCTTACTTAGCATCCAAGTACTTTCATGGAGAATTTTAATGCCCCCTTGTTTCCTTTTTAGCATTTTCCTTCTATACCTTTTCATGTAAACAATTCCTACTACCTTTTGGTCACTTAATTACAATGAATAATAATAAGTTTGATAAAATCCAGTGCATCTTAAAAAGACAAAAGTATATGAATATTGATATTTGAAGTAAGAAAGTGCATTGTCTTTGGAAATCATTAGAAAAGGAGCCTGTAGAGGCTGCAACAGATGTAGTGCTTTGACACCCTGCTAGGCAGTATTCACATATCTGTTGATTGAACAGGTACAAAGTTGACTTCTAGCCAGCTTCTAATCTAAACATCTGATTTGTGTACAAAGAGAGAAAAATCACATTATTTTTACACGCTGACTGTGGAGAAGTATGTATTGACTTACTGTGTCTGAGTGTCATTTCTGCTGTTTAGAAGCACTGGCACAACTGAGAAAGTAAGTACCACAAAAACAAAATCAAGAAGAGAGAGAATTATCAAGGAGATAAGTAGTGAGAAGCAAAACATCTAATCAGATGTGATTAAATCTTCAGTGACGCTGAAATAGAACTGCTGAGATTTCTAAAGAAATTCCAGTAAGAAATGCAAAAAATTTAAGAGATCTGGCTAAGTAAATCGGAAATTTTCTTCAGTTATGTCTGTTCCTAGATGTTGTCATAGAGGGAAAACAATGGAGTAAAGAGCTGTAAATATCAGTACTATGCAAACTGTGGACTTGAACGTCAATTCTGCCAGTTCTGTATCGCTTCCTCTCAATAAGCCTTATGTAGACAGACATGCACTAAAATGCAAATTTTTTACTCCTTTTCTGATGAAATCTTTTCAAACTTGCATGTGCCTTGTTTAATACAGTGGCAGTGATTTGATTATGAAAATAGATGCACTACTGTCGTCTTTGCCTAAAACAGAGAAGAGACAAGATGCTAAATTACTCAGAGAACAGCACAGGTGAGTTCTGTGTGTCATGATAATACACTTGCAGTATTTCCACATTAAAATTAGAATGTACTGATTATTACATTAGGTCTTTAGATATTTGAATAAGCATGTCAGTTTTAAAAGTTATTGATAGTGTGGCTGTGTGAACAAGCTGTTCATCTAGTCCTAGCATCATACATTTTTACCTCTCTTTTAATAGATAAGTTAGCAATACCTAATGCTTTTTCAGCCTTAGCTTTTATTGAAGAAGAGCGATTACAATCTGTGTGAATAGAAGTGCTGATAAAGTTAGAAAGATTGGAGTACATACTTTGTGTTTACCAAAATGTTAGAATTAACTTCACAGATCAGATGTAAATAAGCCCCCATTATTTTTCCTTAATGTGGAAAATTCCAGTACAATCTATTCAATTTGTTCTGATTACCACTGGCAAGGCTAATACGCACATGCTATTACTTACACAGCAATTTGTGGATTAGCAATGTCACTCTTAATTCCTGTTCTCAGCTTGACCCTAAAATACAATTAGAATACACTGAAATGCAAATTGTGTGGCTCTTGGCATCTGATTCCTTAAGAAAAAAATGAGCAGACTGTCTTCAGCTGACAGACTGACTCTAGGCCAGCTCATAGCAGTGCCACCAGTGTACTTAGGTATGTGTATTGAATCGTCATGTTTCTGATCCTAGGTTTAGAAAGTGAGTGTGCCAGAAGCACTTTCTTTGGCTGTCATTGTTATTGAATGAGATCTAAAACACTAGAATTTACATCTGTCATTGGATACTAATAGTAGCCATTTTTAATTTAAGCGTAGCTGGGCCAACCTTCTGGAGCAAAGACAAGTATGTTTTTCAAAGGACATGTGCACAAGAACTATGATCAAAGTTTATGTTTGGCTTTTTTAGTGATATCACAGAGGGCAAAAGCGATTGCTGTTTGAAGTGAGGAAAACATCTTCATGAGCAGTGAAATCTAAAGTGTCTCTGATATTACAAAAAAGTGCCTAAAAATGTTGTATTTTTAAATGTTATTTCTACTAATTTAATTCAGAGTTTTCATGTCACTTATTTGTTGTTTTTTTTAACAGTGTAGTAAAAATTGATCCCCAAGAGAACGAACCATTCTATGATGTTATTGCTATTGTTGATCCATTGACAAGAGAAGCACAGAAGATGGCTCATGTATTGATTGTGAGATGGTGGTCATTTCTTTTAATTTGCAGTTTAATTTGTACTTCTTATTTATTTCCATGTACAGTGTAGTAAAGTGGCAAGCAGAATTTAGATATTTTTAAGAATCTGTTAGGTTACTTAAATTCATACTAAAAGGTCAGGGATGATCTAGTTCATCCTTGTAAGTACCTTATTTGTAATTAAAATTCCAATATCCCATGAACCAGTCCCCTTAGAAGTGAGTCCATAAATGCTCTTTATAGTGAATAGGAGGAAAGGAGGAGATCATCTGTGTTACACAGAGGGAAAGGATCTCCCATTTCAATATCTTAAGAGGCATATACTTTTTTCCATTAAACCAAATCACCTTAGTTTTCCAAGGTACCTAAATGAGGTGGTCTAAATCTGACCCGTAATGTCATCATAAGAAGATTGGACTATAAAACTTTCAGCTCTTGGAAGAGTATTTCTGAGTTGATTAATGCTGCCAGGTATATCTAGAAGTCTTCCATTGTGTGAAGCTATTGATCATCCCAAGAAAGACTGTCCTAAAAACACAGCTCCTAAAATGATTTTCTTCTTTCACTAGCTGCAGAATATCACTCTACCTCAGTTCCTTTATAGTTTTCCATAAAAATGTAAATTTGTCTTCACTTTATAGTCCGTTAGAGTTCTGAAGCCTGTAACTTAATTTTTGCTGCATCTTGTTTTATCTTTTACTGTGCAATAATTATGGAAGTTCCATAAATTCTTACATTACTTTTTCCCTGCCATTTTCATACCTGATTATGCATTTTGTATAGAATGTTGAGACTTAGAGTTACTCTTCATACTTAATAATGAAGTAAAGTAAAACATTTTAAAATTTCATGAAAATTCTGATATTACAATACTTCTATTTATTTTTAGACTCTTGAAATCCTAGCTTTTCTCTAGAATCAGATCTTTCATTTCACCATTCTCAGTTAAAATGAAATGTTGATACTAACAAATGACAATGTTTTGGTTTTGGAATTGACTGGAAACTCTCTCCATTTAGGCAGAAGTCCATTTTATGTTAAGTTGCCTCGAGGTCCTTGTAGCTTGAATCAGAAGCTTCCATTTCTTGTAGTGCACCAGGTTCCCTAATGAGCAGTATCTTCCTTAATGCTTGTCTAAGCAAATGACTCCCATGGTGTACCAAGCTCTTCAGCTATTGTGGATGGTACTTGATTCATAGGAGCTGTTGTCTTATTCAAGAAGCCAACCCTTCAGAGAGAATAATACAATGCTACTGAAGCTAAACAAATCAGAAATATTTTAATGGAGATGGTTTTTTGTTTATTTTATTGTTTTAATATATAGTGAATTTTATCTTAAGAACTGCTATTTGTCCTCTCCAGAGGGAGACAGGTAGAACTTTCCATGTAAACAGTGGCTTGCCTTTTTCAAAAAAGTTTCATCGTACATCAACTATTTCCAGACAAGACAACAGCCACAGCAGACTTGTAAATAACAGAGTTAGCTTTACTAGGGTCAGACTGCACCAGTTCTGAGCAGAATACATGGAAGAGTTAACTGGTCCTAAATTATGAAAGTGGTCCCGAAGATGATATGGGAAAAAAGTAGAAATTGTTTCTTCTAAAAGAGAATACAAAATGGGTAGTTTTTGTCGACGTTCACCAAAAACAGCTGGAAAAATATTATACATAGTGCTACTGAACTGTCCCCTAGCCTAACTGCTTGGCTTCAGCAGTACAAACTGTTAGGATCCTACTACTCTTTTTGTCTTCAAGTAACTATAGTTACTGAAGAAAAAGACATTGATAAAGTGAGGAGAAAAATCCACCTTTTTTACTGTCAGTTATCTTTTACTTTGCTCATTCGTCTTTAAGGAGAAACTCCTGTTCTATCCCGAAAGTAAGGAGAAGTCTCTGAAGGGAGCCCCTTCAGTAATCCAGTCTGATTTCCTATTATCAGACAGGTCAGGGGACTTTCTTTTAATCAGTTAGCATTTGAAGTATCAATCATTTTTTTCAATCTAATCCTAATTTAAATATTGCCAAGTGGTTAAGTACAGATCACAGTTCTTACTGAGTTTTTCCAGTGGTTAATTAACCTGACGGTTAAACTCAGACTTGGAACTTCAGGTCGTAATTGAGCTCCATGCTTTATGTATTCATCTTCTGATCGTTTCATCAGCTCTGTTGAAGATTCTGTTTTAAGAATTTTTTTCAGTGTAGATGCTTCATATTAAGGTGAAGTTCACCACAGTTCTAAGTGTTCAGCTGTAAATTGTGGTTTAGTGAGTTAATGCTTCTCGGATTAGTTGTGGTAGTAACTGACTGTAAGCATTTTGCAAAGTGACTGCACACACTAAATAAAACTTGGGTTTAAATCATTTTCAAGACACGTAAACCTAAATACCTCGGCCAATTGTTACAGTATGAAATATAGCCTGGAAAAAATTCCCAGGCTCCTTTTTGCAATTACTTAATTCAGGTAAACAGACTGAACTCTTTTAATACCTTGCCATAAAAGAGGAATTCCAATTTCCTCTTGTTTATTGAGTGCACAAAAATTTTCCTCAGTACTTGCTGCTTAATTAATTTGTTCTTAATATGATGAATTACTACTTTTAAATGCATGTAAAAATAAACCCTTGTTTTGCCCTGAAATTATTCCTCAAGCTTCCTCTGTCTGAGTTACTTGAGCTTTATCCATTAGAGAGTAATTTGTTAACCTTAAAAGCTTTAACATGTTATAAATAAATATTGACTATCAGTGCTGTTTAGGTTCTCATTTCTTGTTTCTTCCCTTGTTCTCTCCCTTATGTTGTTTCCTAGGCTTTATTTTTTGATCAGTAGTTTTTCAGTGACACATTCAGGTGACACAAAGGATGAGGATGACAAACTGTGAGCAGTGTTTGGTCTATGTAAAGTTGTATCACTGTAGTAAAGAGTGCATAGCTGTAGGCTGAACTAAAGAAAGAAAAATATTACTTTTAATAAAAGAGAGATTTAAGGAAGCCATTGTATGGCTTTGTTCCCAATTTACTTACCATTATAGTAATGTAAGCCTTAGTGGTATCAGCATTTTAAGTTAGCTTTAATATCTTATTTGCTTTTCTAATAATATCCATGAAGGCAGACACAACTGCTTTATACTTCCGAATAAGCACTTTTAATCAGAAACCACATAAATGAAGATAATCTCTTAAAGATTTTTATGAGTGCTTTAAAAAAAGTAAATTCTTTGTTAATTTTAAACAAAATAGATTGCTCACAAAAATAAGAACGAAATCTTGTTTTATTATCAAAGCTCCTATATAACAGCATCCAGAAAATGAGTATTTTAGTAATGAATGGATGAATAAACTAAGAAAGATGTAGAAAAACTTTAAATAACTTGAATGTTTTGAAATTGAATTGAATAGTTTAAACACGCCATTTATCAATTACTGACTGTATTAAAATAATTTTCAGAAATTCACTATATTCTGCAATTTTCTAAAAAGAGCAGCTCTTTAAAAATCAGTATTGCTGAAAATATGCCAGGAGTTGGACTCGATGATCCTTGTGGGTCCCTTCCAACTCGGGATGTTCTATGAGTCTGCGAGTCCATATTACTATTTTGACTATCAAGAATATCGTGTGCTAAATCACTCACTTTTTGAAATAGTCAAATCTTTATTTGGAATTAATGACAACATCCCTTCGCATACAGATATATTTAGAACTTTTATACAGATATATTTAGAACTTTTTAGAACAATTTTTGAGATTTCTGCTGAAGTTTGAGAAATGACTATATGCCACAGTGATAATTTTGGCTGATTTTCAAAGTTTGATGATTTTCAAGAACCGTATTTTATGCAGATTATTTTTTTTTCTGTAGGTACTGAAAGACATTGTCAATGTGAAACTCAGGTTGTTTTTGAGCTGCAGATCTAAGCTGTCAGAAGTGCCGCTGAAGAGGTGAGTTGTTTAGTTTTTCTTACAAGTATATGATCTCAGTTGCTTTGGTTAAAAAAAAAAAAAAAAAAAGCACCTTAAAAGTACATATTCCATTAAAAGCGAAATGGTGGTTAATGTTTGTGGTTTCTTTTGTTGTATTAGTTGCCTAGAAAAAACTCAGCGCTGTAACAGTGGAGTGATCTAGTCCATCAAATATACCTCTCTGGAGCAATCCCTACAGGAAGCAATGGAGAGTCTGTCATGCCTGTAGAAACTTGTAGAACAGGATTGTCTGCTAACTTGTATGCAGTACACTGAATGTATGATGAATTTTTCAGATTCAGTACACTTAATTTAAAGATGAAATTCATCTAAATAAGTGTACAGTCCACATTTGAAACCTCGTTTTAAGTCATTAAGAATACAGAAAGCTTTAAATTGAATTTTCTCTTAACTGGCTATAAAGACCGCTAATTCAGTTCAGAGTTCACTAATTCAGTTACAGACATTTACACTGAAGTGAACTTCCCAGAGAGGATTTTCTTCCCTGTGGGAGACACGTTTAAACACTGCCATCCATTTATCAGAAATTTTACCTGTAATCATGTTATGGGAGGGAGTTGATGGTAGTGCCTGCCCTTTAGCTGGTAGCCTAGAGAATCAATTGGTTGCTCACAAAGCAGAAGGCCTTAGTTTCTAGTCAGTTTAAGAAAAATTGATCTCTCATCTCTTACATTGCAAGAGAGCAACTAAATCATCAGTCTTTTGAGTATCATGTCTGAATGTTGTCATGATCAGTTATAAAACTAGCCACACTATCCAGGTTTTCATACTTGGGAAAGTGAGAGGAAGAAGTGTTCTGGAACCTGCCCTCAGGACAGGTCGTATTTTTCTTACAGCAATAGTTTCATACGAAATGCTTCCATATACACCTTAGTCCAAGTACTTTGTGGGAAAATTGTATTCTTCGTGATGGGTAGTGGCCTTTTTACTTTTCATGGTTATTATTTTTTTTCCATATGAAGTACTAATTGCTTGCTGCTCTCACTCCTTCCATCTTCACTGCTCTTCCTCCTCAATTCTGATTCTTTTCATTTTCTTGGATATTGGTAGAGGAAGGAAATAATTGTTATTCTATTGTTCCAAGAATGTTTTCCCTGGAGAATACAAGTAAGAGTTGAAAAGGAACAGAGAGACCTTTCCTTCCCTCTGCTCTGTGCTGCGTGTGTCAGAAACTGTTGGTATTCATTGACTGTATTACAACATATTTTGGAAGAATATTGTGCTTGTGACTCAGACTTCATACTTGAGTAAACATGGTTTTGTTTGAACTCTTCTTTTTCAACAGCTTCTATCGTTTTGTTCTGGAACCAGAGATAATGTATGGGATCAACAAACACCTTCCTTCTGAACCTGAGGCAAAATTCCTAGAATTGCCGGAATCACCTCTTTTGACTTTAAACATGATCACTCCTGAAAGCTGGTTGGTTGAAGCGGTGAACAGTTCCTGTGATCTCGATAACATTCATTTGCAGGATGTAAGTAATAGTTTGTAAACATTACAAAATGTGTACCGGACTTTCCAGCTCAAGAGGGAAAAGAAAATCTCATGGGATTTTTGTCTGTTCTCCAGAAATGCTTTCTGCGGTAACTAATAATTTGGTCAATATTTTACTATTTTTACTTTTACTGTCTTTTCTTCCCCACATTCTCTCTTAAAAACAAACAAACAAACAAAAATCCCACAAAAACAAGTATTTAAAGACAGCAATTAAATTTAAAAAATAGCAGAATACAAGTAAAACGGGTTTATCTGCTGTGTTGAGCTTTGTTTACATAAGTATTCATTTTTTGAGATAAAAATATACCAGTTAAGAGTTTCTATGTTTCTATATTTCTCTTCACGTTTTTATACATTTTTGGTAGTAATAGGATTAACATGCATATATCTTCAAATAAGCCTAACTATATTGCTGTTTATTAATATAGACTAAAATGTAGATTTAAATATATTTTACCCTTTTTTAGTTCAGATTTTATTAAATTACATTGTTAATCCTCAGTTTCAAAATAACTAAATTTGTTTCATCCACAATTCTTACATAAAATGTTGAAGGTGTTTTATGCACCAAAACTGTATATTTGGAGAGTGTATGACAAAGGTAAGATTGAGGATTTCCTTACCAAAGCTCAACTTCCTCAATAGTGGAGGGAAGGATTCTCTAGAGAGTGATTTTTTTTTTCTTTTTGTCTTGGATACTTATTTTAAACTTGAGAGAATTTCCCCCTGGAATAGCGTTCTCTTGGTTTTGACAGTTGAAGGTAGGTGAGGCAAATTTCATACATCTTGTTTGTCCTTGTAGTATGTTCCTTTTCCCTCATAGTTAAATGACATAATTTAGTAATAAGATATTCCTCCCACAGATAAAAGGAACTGTAGTAACAGAATATGAACTGGAATACATATTGCTTGAAGGACATTGCTTTGATGTGTCAACTGGACAACCTCCTCGGGGGCTACAGTTCACTCTGGGTACAAAGAATAATCCTGTCATGGTTGATACTATTGTGATGGCCAACTTGGTAAGCATTCAGTACAAAAACAGTCATTACAATTGCACACTCATGAGAATTCTTTATGAGATTCTTGTTCTTTAATCTTTATGAGATTCTTTTTCTTTAAATCTCTTTCTCTGTATTGCAAAATTAGAAGTGTTCAAAATAACAGCAGTATCCTTAAGTTGAGACCATCTACAAAATAAGATGGGCATCTCTTATTTGCCCATTTTTTTCCCTGCTCTTATGATCCAGTATAGATTTGGATTTCTCCTAATTTCAGACCCTTATCTGAAATGCCTAAAGTGGGAGTCTCATTGCTGTAAGTCAATGATAAGAAGTAGATAATTTCATATGGAGATTCCACCAACAAACATAAGGTATGAATCACTTTCTGACTGAGATAACCATTTTTGTTACAAATGATCCAAGCAATGAACGCTCCTATTTTAGATGCTTCAGTTAAGAGCTTAAAGCCTCTGTAGGACAGATCCACACCTCAGAATTCCTCTGGTTATCTAAGTAATTATTTTTATTGGCAGCCATCTGTAGAGCAGATCTTGTAATTTTTGAAGTGAAAAGATGTATTTTGTCTGGTCTAATTTGAAAGGGAAATATTACTTTTGATGAATAAGATATGTTATCTACCTGCTGTTCTCTGCTCTCTGTGAAAATTGTATCACAAGGAATAAAATGCTGAATAAACTTTCAGTCTTTAAACTGGTACTGAATACTTTCTCAATAGTAGAAGGTGTTCAGCATGGTGAAACTTCTAGCTGTATGCAGAGTTCTAAAGCCGGGGAAGAGCTGTGTTTACTTGGAAGTTATTACAGACAAAAATTTTAAATTTCAACGAAGCTTTTCAACTTAGAGTGATTTTAATAATTTACTCCTTTACAGCTCAGTCACTTACTGTTTTGCATGGAGATTTTACATACATCTCAAATTCAGCTAGAAATAAGTGGAACACTGAGAGACTTTAGTGTGGACATACAGGAAAGGTGAAACATGGTTGCATCTCTGTCCTATAACTTTCAGGTTTAATATGGCAGTAGGTATTGAATGGTTACTAACCTTGGCTGCAGTACCAAATGTTGGATAACTGATTTTTGTATGTGTGTATGGCTGATTATGAAATGATGACAGAACAATTGTGCGTCTTTTCTCTGTTTTTGTAGGGGTATTTTCAGCTGAAAGCAAATCCAGGTGCTTGGACACTGAGATTGCGTAAAGGAAGATCTGAAGACATTTATCAGGTTTTTTCGTAAGTATTAATCTAAGTTTAGGAAACGTACTTATAAATGAATCTGTTTAAGTGCAGTGTATCTTGAAGGCATGTACTGAAGAAAAATTAGCAAAAATAACACGAGAAAGTAGAACAAGAACCAAGATTTAATATGTATGACAGATACCTTATTTCATGATAGTGCAAGTAGAAGGAATTAATAAAACTTAAAACTAACTTTGAAAGTCTTCCTTTTCAGGAAGATTTTTTATAAAATAAAGCACATTACCTATAAATTTTTGTATATATCACTTGCATGGCTAAGTAGTAAAATAAAGAACATTTTCATATAACTCCTTCAAGGATGATCTAGAATTGCATGTGTAAGTTGAGAAATAGAGCGAACTGTATACAATAGATTGTATTGTATCCTTAATATCCTAAATTATGTAACAGTTTTTTACTTTTGTCTGGAATCGTGTTTTTGGAAGTTGTTGAATGAGATTTATCTATGAAATTTTATCAGTGACTCTAAGGCTGATACTATTTTTAATCAAGGGCTGGTTCTGAATAGAGGTATCTTTTGAACGATTGTAGTTTCATTTCAGATTGCTTGTTCTCTGACAGTATTTTTGTGGCACCTGCTTCTTGCACTCCTGAAATGGTTACTGAGATGGTATATTTTGTTTTAGACATTGATCTTTTTCAGTATCATTTTAGTTTTAGATTCCTTCTTGTTTTGTTCAGTAAATTCCCTAATCTGATTAGACATGTCTTCTGTTTATATCATGCTAGGTTGTGATTTAAAACATAAAATCACTACTGTTTCCTCAGTTGAAAGAGAGCATAAAACGGAAGCATTAAATATTTACGGAGGCATACTTTTCAAAGTATTGTTTAAAAGGCATGTTTTATTAAGAAAAAAAACCAACTAATTTACTCCACAGTTTTGTGTGAATTTACCCTACGTAAATAAAAGTATATTTGTAATAAACGTAGACAGATTTATGTTCAGAGTATGATCGGCCTTTCTTTTTCCTTTGTTTTTCTCATTTCTGAGTTGAAAATTCTGAGTGTAGTCCTTCATGCAGAGGATCTCCATATATTTCTGTCATCCTTGTTGCTTTTGTATTTGTCTTATTTAATTCTGCCCTATAATTTTGAGTTGGGTTGCTGTAAGTAAAGACAGATTTATTGTGCAATAGCATTGTTAAATTCCTTCTTACTGGTTCATTTTCTATGAAACAATAACACCCTGTCTCCATTTTTAGTATTGCTAGACCCTGAGCAGTATTAGGGTCTAGCATTATTGAGCTGATATTCTTAAAGATTTGCAGTCTCTAAGACCTCTTTCCTGAGAATTAATAGCTAATTTAGAACTACTTGCTCCTTACTTATTGTTAGTCTTGTTTTTTGTTTTCCTTGAGCAGCAGTTTCCCACTAAATTGTATAAGAACATTAGCACTACTAGTTTAATTACACTCCGAGTAAAAAAAAAAATTCCTAATATAAATCTCCCCTCTGTCAGTTTAAACACATTTTCCCTTGTCCTGTCACTATCTGTCTGTGTACAGAGTCAATCGTCCTCCTGTTTATAAAGCCCCTTTAAGTACTGGAAGACCACAGTGAGGTCTCCCCAGAGCCTTTTCTTCTCCAGGCTGAGCAAGCCCAGCTCGCTCAGCCTGTCTTCACAGGAGAGGTGCTCTAGCCCTCTGATCATCTTTGTGGCATCCTCTGGACCTGTGTGAGCTGGTCTGTCTTTTTTGTTCTGAGGACTCCAGACCTGGATGTAGTACTCTAGATGGGGACGGCAGAGCAGAGGGGGACAGTCACCTCCCTCTCCCTGATGGCCACCCCTCTTTTGATGCAGCCCAGTGTACAGTTGGCATCCTGGGCTGCAAGAGCACGCTGCTCTTGCATGCCAGTTTTTTGTCATGTCCATACTCATGTCCATCTTTTTGTCCACACCAGAACCCCCAAGTCCTTTTCCACAGTGCTGCTCTCTCTCAATATGTTTCTCGCCCAGTTTGAACTCAAGTATGGAATTGCCCTGATCCAAGCTGCAGCAGCTTGTGCTTGGCCTTGTTGAACTTCATAGGTTCATGTGGGCCCACTTCTCAAGCTTGTCCAGGTCCCTCTGAATGGCGTCCCTTCCTTCTGTTAATCAGCTGCACCACTCAGCTTGCTGTCAACTGCAAACTTGCAGTGGGTGCGTTCAAACCCATTGTTTAAGTCATTGATGTAGATATTGCAGAGCAGCAATCCCAAGACAGACCCCTGGGAGACACCATTCATCACCAGCCTTCACCTGGACATAAAGCCATTGTCCGCAACCCTCTGGCTACAGCCATTTGGCTAATTCTTCATCCACCAATTAGAGCACTCTTCAAATCCATATCTCTCTGGAAAAGGATGTGGTGTGGAAGCTTGTCTGAGGCCTTACAGAAGTCCTGGTAGATGACAGTAGATCTCCAGTCAACTCCTTGCCTTGCATGTGCCTTAACATAGCTTCCATGAGGATCTGTTCTGTGATCTTCCCAGGCACAGAGGTGAGGCTCGCCGTACTTAACGTGTTGTTCTAAGTGCACGTCCAGTGGAGCATTGCTAGCTCTCCAGGAGTCTTAATTAGCTGGAGCACTTAATGATAGCAATTGCAATAATTTGCTGGTCAATTGCTATCAGTTTCTCTGTCATAACTTTCTCAGTCCTTAGTGTGCCTCTGAACGTGGTGTTATTGATGTGTGGCATCTCTTTTTACAGGAGCATTATATTCATTTCAGATGTAGACTTTCTTCTTTAGTTCATTCCAAGTGGTTCTCAGTCATCTAAAAATCACTGTGGTTACACCCTAACCGTAGGACTTAAAGGCACTCTTCATTTCTCTAACCTGGCTCTGTCTTGACTGCCCCACATTTTCCTCCCTTGGAAGAAAGCCCTGTGTAGGAAAAGTGATATTTTACTTCAGTAACAGGCATTTAGATACCACCTATATTAACTGAGGTATATTAAAAAGAGCGTGGCCAGCAGGTCAGGGAGGTGATCTTCCCCCTCTACTTTGCCCTGGTGAGCCCACATTTAAACTACTGTGCCCAGTTCTGGGCTCCCCAGTTCAAAAAAACAGGGATCTCCTAGAAGGAGTCCAGCGGAGGGCCACAAAGATGATTACGGGCCTGAAGCATCTCCCATATATGGAAAGGCTGAGCAACCTGGGTCTGTTCAGCCTGGGGAAAAGACGACTGAGAGGGGATCTGATCAATGTTTATAAATACCTAAAGGGAGGTGGGAGGGAAATGGATGAGGCCAGGCTCTTCTCGGTGGTGTGTAGCAATAGGACAAGGAGCAGTGGCCTAAAACTTGCACATAGAAAGTTCCATACAAACACATGGAAGAACTTCTTTACAGTAAGGGTGATAGAGCACTGGAACAGGCTGCCCAGAGAGGCTGTGAAGTCTCCTATGGAAATATTCAAGACTCATCTGGAAACCTACCTGTGCAACCTACTGTAGGGTACCTGTGTGAGCACGGGAGTTGGACTCAATGGTCTTTTGAGGTCCCTTCCAATCCTGCGATTCTGTGATTCTGTAATTATAGATCTGAAATTCACCTGGTAAGTTTTCATATAAGGAATGTACATTAGCCATAATTTCTACTATTCCTTGGAAGAACAATCTTTTTCTTATGTTTTATGTCACAGCATAGATCTGTAGTACAGGAGAGCTTCCTCTTGAAACTTTGGATCCAGTCCATTCAAGAGGAACAGCACTTTTTAAATTTTAGCTTCAGTTCTTGTCATTTTTTTCTCTCTCTCCTTATAATTCTATGGGTTGAAATGAGTCTATTTTCTTACAAAATATTTATTATTACTTGGAGTTCAGGGTCACCTAGTTCCATATGACGTTTAGTCATCAGCTGCTATTATAAAATGGGAAAAATTATTAACATGCATGCTGTTTTGAGTATTTGGTTAATGCATCAGTTTTCAGTCTTACAGGAAGACATGTTAACAGAATATTGTTCCTTCTTGCTGTTTGCAGTTTTCAATTTATTTTATTTCAGAAACCAATCACAATCCTGAGAAGGCAGAAAAGCATATTACTAATCCTATAAAGTTCACATAATCTCCATCGACTGTAACTGTAAAACTGTATTTTAAAACATTTATAAAAATGTATAAAACTGTAAAATTTAATATTCATTTCTTAAGGTATATAAACTGATTTATGAAAGATACTGTTGTAAAGAAAACTGTAGTGAGGTGTAGTTGGATTAAGATATGAAGCAAAGTGAAACAAAACCATTCTACTTTTTAGTTTGATTCAAAGGAAACTTTTCTCAAGTTTTTTTCTTAAGATATTAAGATTTTTCTTTAAGAAGTAGTAAAAATGAGTTTAACTGAGCCCAAGTAAGTTACATAAAAAAAATTGTTGAGAAATCTAAATAATAGCATTTATTTAATTCAATTATCATAAACCATAGGCTTAAAATACAACAGATAGAGTATGTCTGGGGGCTGTGACAGCATCTCTGATATTACTTCTAATGATACCAGTATTACAGAATCACACACAATCTCAGAACCGTAGGGGTTGGAAGGGACCTCTGTAGACTGTCCAGTCCAACTCACTGCTAAAGCAGGTTCCCTACAGTAGGTCACAGAAAGCAGGTTTTGGATAGCTCCAGAGAAGGAGACTACAGGCTCTCTGTGCAGCCTGTTCCAGTGCTATGTCACTCCCAAAGTAAAGAATTGTTTCCTCGTGTTTGTATGGCACTTATTATGTTCCAGTCTGTGCCCGTTGCCCCTTGTTCTGTCACTGGGCACTGCTGAAAAGAGCCTGTTAATACTGCTATGAATAGTACCAAATTGCTATCAGAACTCAATCATTTGATAACATGAAATTTTGCTGTGAGGTATTGCTGGGTATTCTCTTTCCTTGTACAAGTCATATTCACTCCTGTTAAACTTACTTGAAGCACAGGCCTGTACATTGTAACGGGAGTTTAGGAGAAATATAAAATTCTGAAGTATAATCCTACTTAAATCCTTAAGAAAGGATTGAAGGAAAAATATATGGGCTTTCAAGGTATAAATGCTAGAAAAATTGAGAATTATGCCAACACTGCATCACACAGTGACAGCAACATTTTTCATACTTTTTACTCAGTGGGCTGTAATACAGTTTTAAGGTGTCTGAATAGCTTTAAACTGATGTTCAGCAGGTGTTCATGTAGTGCATTACCTGGGCAACCTGGTCTCGTGGGAGGTGTCCCTGCCAACAGCAGGGGGGCTGGAACTAGATGATCTTTAAGGTCCCTTCCAACTCAAACCATTCTGTGGCTCCATGGTTCTATTGTTCTACAGCCCTGTCTGTTGCTAAAGCCAACCATTTTTGCCCATTTCAGCACTGTGATGAAGCTTTCCCCAGACCTTCTAAAGCAGGTTGATTTTAAAAGTACATTTAGTGCCAGCAATTTCTAAGATGTTTTCCACCTTTGATAAATAAAATATAGTTTAATATTTTAAAGCTGTATTTACCTGTATAGTGCATAATATATATTCACCTCTAGATTGCTGCATTTTTCATTGGTTGATAAAATCTCATGTAAAAGTCTAAATTAAAAAGTGAGAGTTAGAACTGACTAGCTCTGAATAAAGCTCGGAAACTTTCTGAAGTTAGGGTATAATTAGGTGCAAATGAAGAAATCTTGTTTCTATAAATACCAGGAATGTTAAACTTTATACTCTAATTGAACACAAGTGATAATTCACGCTTTAATGAGTCAGTACATTTGCATGGTTTCTTTTCCCCTCACAGCCATGAAGGAACAGATTCTGTAGCTGACCTGGCAGATGTTATTGTGGTTTTAAACAACTTCAGAAGCAAAATAATCAAAGTCCAAGTATGTAAAGAGAGATTTTTTTTGTCTGCACTATTTCTTTATATATGACTAATCCTCACATGTCTTAGGCTATATTTAATTGGAAGAAATATACTGTAATATATCGTTTAGATTTTGTAAATTTAAATAGAGAAGGATATGCAAATTAATGTAGATAATTTGATCCAGTCAGGTTGTACTAATTGTGTGGAAGATTTTTAAATAGTTGTCTGCATAACATAGGATTTGTCTCATCAAGTTTAAGGTGTCTAATACCAATGTGTAGTCTGAACTTAGTGCCTTAAATTCCCTCTGGAATGGGAGGGTCTTCTGTAAGGGGGGAAAATGAGCTATGATTCTGCTGACATTTAGTTTCTGTTAGAATAAAGAAGTACAGAGTGCTTGAACTTGCTGTTTGATTTATTCAGCAGTATTTATTTTTACATTATTGGTTCCTTTGCTTCTTATTGTAGTAAGTTCTGTACAGCTCTTAAAAGTATGGAATGATATTTTTACAGTTAATGTTAGTGCAGCTCAGTAATCATTTTACTGAGATAGGAATTGGGAAGCTGTTAGTCCAGCTAACCAGTAGGGTCCACCATAGTTAGATACTCCAATTGAAGTAGTAATTATTATCAACTAACAATTACATGAATTGATTTTTTTTTTTAATGACTAGGTACAGAAAAAGCCTGATAAAATGAATGAAGATCTCCTTACTGATGGAACAACAGAAAAAGGAAATTTGGAATCAGTTACAAGGTACAAATTAATTTGTTTTTAAAAGGGATCTAAACAGAAGAAAAATTTGAAGTGATGCACTTCATCTGAGTGAATTCTAAAGTGAATCTCCAACAGTATCAAACCATAACATAACCGGTGTGGCTAAGACAGCCTTTGCTCTTCAGAAACCTGTTAAAGTAGTGCTCTGCAGGAGACTGCAGCTATGATCCCTTCGCTCTATGTGCTGGAAGGCATACGCAGTTAAAGAACAATCCTTGGAATTTAAAGCAAGCAAAGGAATATTGTTCAGCAGAAAAAGAAAAGCTCTGGACAACTTACCTTAAACCTTGGTTGCTATAGGGAGAGTAATTGGATGAATGTACGAAAAAAATAAGAAAGAATTATGAAAAACACCTGGAAAATCCCATCACCACAGATTGCTGAATTTTATTCATTTGCAGTTGGTCACTGCTGACAACAAGGTACTGGGCTAAATATGTGGTTTGACCTGGTGTGGTCATCTTTATGTAATGTTCAGTAATTTAGAATATATATATTCAGTTCAAATATCTCTGTGGCTGTGCACACTTCAAGAAAAAACATTAATTCTTGTGAAGTCGAATACACCTAGATGAAGCTTGAAAAATACTTCTTACCAATCTCAAAAATATCTAGTTCTCTGTGTATTTTGCCTGTATGTCTCATCTTCGCTTTGAAAAAAAAAAAAAAAAGCAGTTCTTGTCAAATTCAGGTCCTGCTTGACTGAAAAAATTAGAGACTGAAAATGCGACATCATTTGTTCTGAGTGAGTGGTAGGAACTGTTATTTCCAAAAGAGTCACAGAATAGGCTGGGTTGGAGGGGACCTTAAAGACCATCGAGTTCCAACCCCCTGCTACGGATGGGGCTGCCATCCACTGGGTCAGGCTGCTCAGGCACTGGGTCAGGCTTTGAATGCCTCCAAGAATGGGGTAGAAGATTCTGGAATCATAAAGACGTGTAATGGAGGTTAAATGTAAGTGCATTCTGTTACCGTAGGATGAGTGTTTCTTTTGTGAATTTTCTAACTTCTGATTCTTTACAATCTCCATTTTCTTTCTGTTAAATGTATACCTTATATGATAATCCAGTTATTTTCTTAGGTTCCCAGAAATTTTGCCAGAAGAAAAGGAAAATAAAAGTGATATACTTAACATTTTTTCAGTCGCTTCAGGCCATTTATATGAACGCTTTTTAAGGTAAGTAAAAGTTCATCCTAAAATTAAGCAGCATAAGGAATCTCACCATTTTATCAAGGTGTTGTGGTTTAGCCTAGCAGGCAACTCAGCACCACACAGCTGATGACTCTCCCCAAAGCAGGATGGGGGTTGGGGAGAGATTTAATAGGTAGAGTAAAAACTGCATGCACAATCAAAGCAAAACAAGGAATTCATTCACTGCTTCTCATCAGCAGGCAGATGTATTGCCACTTCCAGGAAACAAAGGCTCATCATGCATAACAGTTAGTTGGGAAGATAAATGCTATCACTCCAAGTGTCATCCCTTCCTCCTTCTTTGCCCCAGTGTATTACTATGCATGGCGCCATATGGTATGGGACATCTCTTTGGCCTGTTTAGGTTGTCATCTGTGCTGACTGTGTCTCCTCCCAGCTCCCTGTGTACCTCCAGCCCCTTTGCTGGCAGAGGAGCTGAAAAGTCCTTGGCTCCACGTAAGCATTGCTCAGCAACATTCCTGTTATCATCACTATTTTCATCAGAAACTCAAAGCAGGGCACCATACTACCTACTGTGAAGAAAACTAACTCTATCCCAGCAAAAACCACAAGACATAAAGAAGGCCCAAATTCATATTTATTTGAGAACAAAGTGTAGATAGATGTTCTAGAAGAAAGAATATTCTCAATGCCTGTCATGAGTCCCTGTGCTAAGTGTGAAGATAAAAGATGAAGTTGAACCTCTCTTTATGAAGATGTAGCAGCAGTGACTTCATTAAAGTTGTATCTATTTATGTTTATTCCAAAATATGGGTTCTACTGTATGCTTATGTGACCTTACTTCTATTTAATATCTCAGTGTTTGTGGATTATATAATAAACAAAGACAGCTTTGAAGGAACTCTTGCAGTATTGCCTAATCTGTTCACCACTATATCCGTTACTTTTCTCATTTCTGTGAATGCTTGTCTACAGCTGTCAGATCTAGTAATTTTCCTGTCCCAAAATGGAATTTCCCAGTTCTTTCATTTTTGTTTGTTTGGAAAGTAGTATTTTGTATGTATTAATTTTTATTCATAGTAGTCTGACAGAGTTGGAATATCTGTGTTCTGGTTTTTTTCCTTCAAGCTTCAGCAACTTTCATAAAGGAAAAGATCTGTTTATTTTAAAGGAGAGAAAAAAATATAACTTTTTTCTACATACCTGAACTTTTTGGAGTTATCAAGGATTTTCTGAAGGGAATATTAGCTTGAACTATGCTTTCTCTTTCTCACTGGTTTCCTTTTTGCAACCTATTAAACTTAACCGATGTATCCTAAAATATATCATCTCAGCAGCCTAGTTAATATTAGGTATTAATGATTATTCTAATTTTTTCAGCACCTCTCTCACAAAAGAACTTATTAACAGATCTACATTTGGGACTGTTCTTTCTAATATTTCTAACTCGATATGGATCACATACATCCATCTCAAAGTGGTCTTAAACTCAAAGCTTGCTGTTAGAAATATACAGAAATTTTGACTTAAATTGAGTTAAGAAAAGTTATTATTAGAAAGTTTTAGCCTCTGTGAAGTGCACTTGAAATATAATGACCGGTGTGTATTCGTTTGTTTATTATAGACTTGTATTTCCACAGAATTATGATGCTTTCTGTTCTACGTCATACCAAAACGCCAGTTAAATTTTGGTTTCTGAAAAACTACCTCTCCCCAACATTTAAGGTACAGGAATCACCGTTCTTTCAATAACTTTTCATAAAAATGTTTAATACTTATACCAGTTATTACAATTGAGTAATCATAAAATTAAAAATTAAATTTTACGGTTGGGAATGACATCGTGTAAGTTTTTTCTTTTCTGGAGCCCAAATCCCAATGACAGATTATAATTTATTCTCTTCTGATAGACTCAATGAGCATGAAATAAATGCTTTTTATTTTTTTATAGCTGAGGATACTGCTAAAATTAACGTTTATAGTTTGTGTGATTAGTATGACCAACAGAGATACAACTGTGTTGCAGCATTTTCTCCATCATCTTCTGACTCTTTGTATGTCATATACATGTACAGCTAATAGTTTTTGAATCTTTTTCTAGGATGTTATCCCTCACATGGCTAAGAAGTATGGATTCAAGTACGAGTTAGTACAGTATAAGTGGCCCCGCTGGCTTTATCAGCAAACAGAAAAGCAAAGAATTATTTGGGGCTACAAAATCCTTTTTTTGGATGTTCTTTTCCCTTTGGCTGTAGATAAAATAATCTTTGTTGATGCTGACCAGGTAAGAAAAAACAATATTATATAAATGTACGAGGAGTTTGTTTTGTTTTAAATTGATCCATTTTATTTCCCCGTGGCTGTTTTATCCAAATGTTGGTCTCCTAGGACTGTTGCAGTTGTACAAGCAGAACCAGTAGTGTTGCAGAACATGAAGCAAAACGATTTCACTTGTCTTTAGTCATGTAGAAATTAAAAGTTTCATCACATTGAGTGCTGTAAATTGCTTTTAATGCCCGTGGAGAGACAAAGGCACTTGGAGAGGTACATGTAATCTTAAAGATGCACTTCACCTTAGGCATACTGGTGTGATTCAGACTCTGGGCTGATTATGAGCAGACTCCACTGGCTACAGAAGGTGTCTGAGATGATGAGTTCAGACAGTTTGACCAGCTCCTTGACGGATGGAATTTCTGAGATGAATCCTGTGTCTTTTGTTCTTGAATTTGTATGCAGTCTTTCACTCAGAAATTATCACTGTGTCATATACTGAATGGCAACATGCTGCCTCAGAGAAGATGTTGAAGAGTCTGTCACACGGTTATCAAAAATCTCAGAAAAAATATTGTGTATTTTTTTTACTTTTCAAAAGCTAAAGGGGATAGATTAAATTTAGACGTAGCAATGTGCATCTTAAAAACAGTATTAAATTATAAAAGTGTAACTTTCATTATATTTTTAATTATAAAAATAAATGTAATTTGATTCTAATTTAGATTGTGAGAAGTGACCTGAGAGAACTCAGAGATCTCAATCTGAAGGGAGCTCCTTATGGATACACGCCTTTCTGTGACAGCCGTAAGGAAATGGATGGGTACCGTTTCTGGAAGTCAGGATACTGGGCATCGCATCTTGGGAAAAAGAAATACCATATCAGGTACGAGAACTCCTGCATATTTTTGTGCAGTTTGTAGAACTGATTAAAATCTGGCTCTTGATATCAAGCGCTGAGGCATTGGAAAGTAGTTACCTTATAACCTTTCCCAAGAAGAGATGAATTAATCTGAATTCAGATGATATATGGTAATAGCTTCAGCTATTTGCTTTAAATAATATTCTTTTAGCATATGAACAGTTTCAGGTTTCTTGTCGCTTTTTGATTAATGTTATGAAGAAGGATATGAAACTGCAGAAGTCTTGATGTATATTTTTTCTTTGTAGTGCCTTATATGTTGTGGATCTTAAGAAGTTCAGAAAGATTGCAGCAGGAGATAGGCTTCGGGGCCAGTACCAGGCTCTTAGTCAAGACCCAAACAGTCTGTCAAATCTAGATCAGGTATATGTGGGTTTAAGCAATTAAGTCTTTGTTTTCTTTATCTTTCTCAATATGCATGGAATTACTGTATCTCAGTATAAGTTGTATAATGCTGAAAAATACTTAGCTTTTTTTTTTCCCCTCTATTTCTTCTATTTTTCCATTAATGTTAATTTAATGTACCTAAGGTAAGTGCTAATGCACTCTGGTGGTTGCTGTACGTGGTCGCCCTGGGTTGACTACAGTCTTCATTTATGTAACTCTGCCAATTTTTAAAGCTAGGTGGGATAAATTAGGGTACAAATCACAAGCGTGTATTTAGATTCCAGATATGCAGAACTTCCTTCAACTTATTCTCTTCTTCTGTAGTATAGACTCCTTAGCTCAGAGGAAGGTTGATAATACAGCTCATATGATTTCTGCCTCAGTAAATATTACTTTTTACTTATGTCTGTGGGTGAATTTCAGGAAGCTTCAAAAGTAAGGTTGTCATTGCTTTTGTAATTTACCTTGTGGAATTACTGAAGCACGAAAGGTTTATTATCTGCCTACAGCAATAAAGGGATCCCAGAGTAGAAAAGCCCACATCTCTCACTGCTTGTATTTTTTTCCCATAAATAAATAAAATTAAAATTAACAATTCTTATGGTACTGGACAAAGAAAAGTGAAAATAGACCTGCACTACAAACAGGGACTAGACAGAACACAAGGAGTTAGAGCAGCCTTCATCTATAACTGAGAAGATCAAAAGACTGTCTGATATAATAGCAACAGTTGGGTATTATCTTATAAACTTTTGGGAACAGTAAAATGAATTGCTGGCCCTGTATCTCACACTTGGAGAGTCCTGATGCAGTGAGCTGTGTGCTCTTCAAACATAGTCTTATTCTATATGTGCAGTGAATCTTTCAGAAAGACCTTCAGGATTCCGAAGCTGGTCACAAGTCTTCTAACACTGACTTCTCAGAAATAGTCATTAGTTTTACCTAATGTCTTCACAACAGTAAGAATGTGCATCTTTCAGTTTTGAGGTTGTTATGTTTTCAGGGCTGGAGCACCTCTCCTATGAAGAAAGGTTGAGGGAACTGGGCCTGTTTAGCTTGGGGAAGAGAAGGCTCCAGGGAGACCTCACTGTGGCCTTCCAATACTTGAAGGGAGCATATAAACAGGAGGGGGAACGACTGTTTACATGGGTGGATAGTGATAAGATGAGGGGGAATGGTTTTAAACTAAGACAGGGGAGATTTAGGTTAGATATTAGGAGGAAGTTTTTCACTCAGAGGATGGTGAGAGGTTGTGGATGCCCCGTCCCTGGAGGTATTCAAGACCAGGCCGGATGTGGCTCTGGGCAGCCTGGTCTAGTGGTTGGCGACCCTGCACTCAGCAGGGGGATTGAAACTAGATGATCGTTATGGTCCTTTTCAACCCAGGCCATTCTATGATTCTGTGATTCAGCAACAGCTTTAATAGCTGTTATCCTTAATGCAGAAGTTTGTTGGATCCCATCAAAAGCCATTTGTACCCTTCCCTCAGTGCATCAGTGCTGAAAGCAGACATTAAGGTAGCTAAATCTTGGCAGAATGGAATTGGAATTACTGTGGAAAGGGAGATATTTCGAAGTAATATTTTCATACTGATTTGCTTTTGATTGTATTGGTAGGAATCACCTCCTGGCTCTGTTTACACCAAATATAGAATCATTCCTAGAAATACAAACCCCAGTGCGATATATTTTACCAGAATCCTAGAGAGTGTGTATCTACTGGTGAATTTAGATATTTATTTTTAAAATAGCTGACTGGAGTTCTGACTGCCCTTCTCAAAGAACAGTCTGCTAGTTTACCAGCAACAGGACGCATTTGGGCCAGTACTGCTGCCTTCATGGTTGCTAGTTAGGGATATGCTGACATAAACCACGAAGTAGAAGTAGAGAGAGTGGGGAAAAAAATGTACTTTAGAATGACACAGTAAGAATGGATAGGGAGAAAAATTAAACGTGATAAAAGCTAGACTTCCAGTACAGCATATTTAACTGTACTATTGAAAGAGAAGCCTAAAGCATAAGGAAATACCTGTGTAAAGATTAAAAAAAAAAAAAAAAAAATTTGCAAATACTTACAGTAATATCATTTCATTAAAAAATAATTAGCCATCTTGTTCTTCACTTGCAGAATTACAATCAGTGGAGGAAATGTAATAGCAAAATATTTTATTACTAGAAAATGTTTTCATTTTTTTTTTAAATTGAGGTTTTATTTTCTAATAAAAAAAAGTTGCTGCTGAAGAGTCCACCTTTAAATTACATAGGTTATCAGGCTAAATGTGAAGACACACATACTACAAATCAAACTGAAGAACAGCCTTTGTATGTTGTTTGTGGAAGTCCAGGAAACTTTCATTTCATCAGTTTACGTATTTTGAATGAAGAAAAATTTTTGCAATGACAGTGTGAACAATGTGGTCTTTTATTTTTACGACTCATGAATATTTCCTCTTTGATTCTCATTGAAGTATGTCTGTATCTTAGTGTTTTTGAGGATAAATCACTTTATTCTGAAAGAATAAACAATTTTGTGTTGAGAATTTTAAAAAAATATTTACTTCTTTATATTTTAAATCCTGAATCTAGCAGCTGTCTTTCTACTTTATTTAATGATTTCTAAGTTCATATCTTTTAGAGCTGTTATACTAACTTAGGAATTGCGATTTCATTTAGAAAGTTGAAGAAGCCCAACAGAAAAACCACTTATTTTCCCTTGAAATTGGGGTGGCAATAAAACATTTATTCAATTCCTAGCATTCATAGAATTGAGGTCTTTCAAAAAAAAAAAAAGGAAACATTTAAATTAACATTTAAACATCTTGACTCATTATACTTCTGTTTAGTGTAATTTTTCCATGCTAATGTCTGTAAGTTACACGCTTCTTATAGCACAGCTACATGTAGTATCTTATTCTGTCGCATTTAGCAGTGTAAAAATACATTTGGCAAAGTAGGACAGAACTACTACTTACTTGAGTACTGACATTTATTTTTTTAAATGTAGCATAAGGGTTGTGCATATGAAGCAGCTTATGAAAGGATCTACTGCTTACACTTTTTATTTTTAACTACGGCCAGAGAACCTGTACTGTACGGCTGCCTGGGATTTTTCTCTTTTGTAAACACTATTCCCGACATTCAGCATGGTAGTAGCTTAGTGTGTTCACAGTGAGAGTATTTGAGTATACAGTAAAGTTGAAGAAAATGAAATGTTAAGTAAGGAGGATAGCCAAAGTAGCAATGTAATAGCTTTTCCTTTTCGCACTCACATTTCCAGAATCCTTTTTCCTAAAAGAAGGCTAACTTTAGAGTAGTGCCGTAATTCTGTGTTAGGTGCTTTTAAGCTTTTTTTGCAAATGTGAGGAGTGGAAATATGGTTAAGATATGCTATAAAAGTTACACTCAGCCTAATTCTGCTCAGTAGTATTTAGAGCATGGCATGCAGTATCTGAGCTGTGAGCATTACTTATGTCAACTAAGGATGAGCAGACGTAAGTTCAAGAAAAAATTTCTTGACTTATGAGAGGTGGAATTGGCCACCAAAATTAGCATTCCTAAGTTTTGTATCTAATTGCGAAAGAGCCAGGTGAGCACTTACTTAGAAGGAAACAGAAAAATTTGCAGAAATCATAGAATCATAGAATCACCAAGGTTGGAAAAGACCTCCAAGATCATCCAGTCCAACCATCCATCTATCACCAATATTTCCCACTGCACCGTGTCCCTCCGTACAACATCTAAACATTTCTCAAACATCTCCAGGGTTGGTGACACCACCACCTCCCTGGGCAGCAGGTTCCAGTGCCTGACCTCTCTCTCAGAGGTATTTCCTGATGTCAACCTGAATCTCCACTGGTGCAACTTGAGGCCATTCCCTCTCGTCCTGTTGCTAGTTGCATGGGAGAAGAGGCCAACTCCCACTTCACCACATGTAACAATGGTAACAAATGATTAACAAACAAAGATACTCTCTGGAATGCCTTATAAATAATTGCTTGATAACCAGTTACATTAAAATTCAGTGCTAATTCATGATTTTACAAACTTGTGCAGGATCTTCCCAATAACATGATTCATCAAGTGGCTATTAAGTCTCTCCCTCAAGAATGGCTTTGGTGTGAAACCTGGTGTGATGATGAATCTAAGAAAAAGGCTAAAACAATAGACTTGGTGAGTTGATTTTGAGTTAAATTAGTTCTATAGATCAAAAAATTGATTGCAGTTTCTGTGGCTTTTGAGGTATAATTATTTTTGATATCATGGAGCCAACCTTGCTGGAGGGTACTGGAGTACTGGGTCTCTTTTGATAAATACCTGAATACATACAACTTCTCCTTTCCTCCAGCACCTCTCCTGCATGCTCTGTAGCAAATTTGCTTATACTGAAGCTGAAAACTTTGCCTGAAAATGAAGTGTTGCTATCTCTAACTGGAGAGGATCCAGGTTTTTCACTCCTGTACCTGTATTTCTCCCCTTTTCTTCCATATTCAGCCATATTATTGGAACTTTAATGAAGTACTGCTAACTCTTGAGTGTAGTATGCTGCTACCTCTGCTGAACCCATTGTGCAGAGGAGTGATATTATGATGGCTCTTTGTCCATTTCACCACTATAAACTGAAGATAAAGCATAGCTTAAAAATTGTAAAGCTGAGGAGACATGCCCACATTTAGAAAGAAGGAAGCATCTCTCTTTGGGAATTGAAATGGAGAGAGAAAAAGTTCTCTGTCTTATTACCCCCATCCCACTACACCTTCTTGTTCATTTCTTGTCAACCCCCACTCTGTGTGAGTGAACCTGCAGAGCCATCATTCTGAAGACAAACCAGCAGTTGGAATCTGGTGCAAATATTCAGTATGTAAATAACTCATTTTGTGTCTATGCAGTTAAAATAAGCTTTTTTGTGCACTGAATGTGGGTAAATTATTTTCTAGAAAATGAAATTATAAATGCTTACAAAAATACTTGTTAGCTGTGAGATGTGAGATAACTGAGGGCAAAGAAACATGTTGGAGACCAGATATTTCTCTGGGCTGCTGAGAAATGCCTCTTGCTATAAAAGAGGAAAATTTTTGCCAGATATGGTGACTAGGAAATGCGATAAGTAGCAGTTCTGTGTAAAACATGTAAGATTTTTTGCGTGTAATTGACTTTTTACCACACTAAATTCTTTGTCAAGGTTCATGATTTGCTGCAGTGTAGTTTTTGTCTGAAGCTTATTTTTCACATTGGAGTTATTTGCAGACCATTTTGAAACACTCAGGTTACTGTCCTAATTGACGTACGGTTTCCTAGCTAGTTTTTAACAATAACGTGTGTTTGGTGTTCTGCTGTGTATCTTCAGTGGCACTGAGGAGGCGATCGCTTACAGTTCCTCAGGAAGGGTATTATTTTCACATTGGCTTTGTTTACATTCACTGTGTTTTAAACTTTTAGTGCAACAATCCCCAAACCAAAGAACCAAAATTAGAGGCTGCTGCTCGAATAGTTCCTGAATGGGTTGACTATGACACTGAGATACGGAAGTTAATACAGCAAATTGAGAAAGAGAAGAAAACTAAAACATCATTCTCTAAAAAAGGTAATTTGGATCCGTGTTTATCTGTCACTTTTTTTAAAATAGTTTTTTTGAAATGAAGGTTGGGGTCAGTAGACACATATGTTGTATTTCTATATTTTTCCATCCTCTTTGAGAAATGGTCAGGGTTTTAAGAATCGTGTGATGCTTCTTTACATGGGAGTTATGCTAAAATGAAACAAGTCATTTGTTTCATGCCAAAGTCCAAGACGACAAAATTTTCAAGTACACAATCTTTTTATTTCACATTGCTGCTCCTTCTTCTTAATGCTATTCAGCAAGTGTAAATTCAAAGTACAAATGTGGAAGAATTCTGAAGTAAAGGCAAGTGCCTACTCAGAAGAGTACCTTAGTATGGTTAGAAAGGTGTGATGAGTACGGTTGGACTTTGATCTAAAACTAAGGACTTCCTAACATGGAACCATGGAGATAACTGAAATCCGCCAGATTGGGAAGAGCCGTTTGTCTCACCTGTGCTTTGGCCTCTCCTGTGCTGTCCTTTTCACTCCTGACTGAGCAGAATGCTCAGAATGCTATCCTTTGCTTTCTCTGTGCTCCCATTTAGCAGTCAGTCCCCCCCTCTGCTCCCCTCCTTTCAGATGTTACTCCCCCTCTCCAGAAATGTCCATGTCCCTGTCTGCTTGTTCAGTACGTTTCTCTCTCTTCAGACTGTAGTTTGCCTGCCCATATTGGTCTCCAGTCTTGAGTCAAAGAACAAATTCTCTTCTCATTATGAAGAGTTATAAGTAGTTGTTATTTATTTGTGAAATCTTTGGCCTGCTTGTGACAAGGCTTTAAAAATGAAGTTCATGTCATTGACTTGTTTTAGCAGTAACTCAGCAGGAAGGGGCTTTCTCCATGTGTCTTGGAGTTATCTTTAGGTCTATGTCTGTGACAGGGGGACAGCAGGCCCAGAGACCTGAAAAGGAAGGGTGAGCGGGATGAGGGTGTCAGCAGTTCATGGGCCAGTTTGGCCCAGTTCTGTGACTAATGGGGCAGGGGGTCCCATGGACCCTGGCCACAGGAAAGGGGAAAGGAGGAAAAAGGGAAAGGGTAGGGAGATGGGCCTAAAAACAAAACAGCACCAGTGATCTGAGGAGGAAAGTTAATTTACTAAATACGATATCGGAATGCAAGATAACACAATAATACAATATAAGTGGAATTGAGGCTGATAAATAAAATGAGAGAAGGAGTGTCCAAAACCAAAGGCCCTACTCTAAAACTGAAGATGAGACAGCTTGGGAACACGCACTGCCAGGATGACCAGCAGAAAAGGGGACAGTGTCATGACTCGCGAGCAATTTTATCTTTCCCTCTGAACGCAGAGTCCTCTAGGAGATGTAGTTCTTCTCTTCTGAGAACCAGGCACCCGGAAAATCAGCAGTCCACAGAACTGGAGCATTAACTCCTTAACTCCCAGTGCTTTACATGATGTTATGATGTGGAATACCGATAACAAAGATCATAAAACCAGGACACCATGTTTTACAAAACCAGTCATTGAATTTCTACATGATTGGGTTTTTTATGATTTTTTTTTCCTTTCGTTACAGGTTTTAAGCACGATGAACTTTAGCACCACCTGTAAAAAGCGATGGTGACAACGTATTGTCTTCTGCAAAAGACAAAGTGGAAGTCATGGAAGTTGCCTTGGCACTATTTGTAACATTCTTTAATGTGAAATATTTTGTAACTTATGGTGTTATTTATAGAGTTTTACATAAAAAACAGAGAACAGAAGAGACAAATCCACAGGTACTTGGTTTTACTTAAGTAAGTCAGCGTAGAATCACTTTCCTTATTCCTTTGTTTTTCTTCTCCTTCTCTAGAAGACAATCTGCCCAGAGGATTTTAGAATATAAAGAATGATGTATTCAGCTCTTCAAAGACGCACCGCCTCAGCAATTGGGAAGGGGGAGGCGGCATTAAATAGTTACATGAAAACTGTTTTATGCGTGTTACATGCATTTAATCTAATGTATTTAAAGACAAAGAATTTTGGTTATATATTCGTAGCTTTTTCCTGGAGGAATGCTGTGGTCATAAGACAAAATCTCATTGTAGCCCTGATACGATATAAAAAGTACTTGGGTAATTTAGACCACACAAATCCAACTTCGAAGCCTACCAAAGCCAGGAATGTAATTTTCCATTCACAGTGCAGGATTACTGCCCTCTTACTAATTTGAAAGAATCGTTTTTGATTCTTGGGCTCCCTCTGTCACTCAAATGGTACGTCATTAGCTTCCATTGTGTGGTTTTGGTTAAGTCAGAAGGTCTGTGCCCAAGAGCTCTTTCCACTCAGTTTTGACTATCATTATTCTGTTCAGAGTTTAAAATAAAGTAATGAAATACTCGACTAATTTTTCACTCTCAGTGGTGTCTACTGTTATTGTATCAATACTCGCTCAAAAAACTGTTGCTCGAATGGGCTGTTGATACGTTTTGACCGCGCAAAAACTGCAGTGAAAAATTCTGGCAGTACACGTTTTCAAATAGGAGAATTTATTTATGAAACTGATATCTGGTGCCTTAAGTACGTATCGTCTTGTTTAGTTGGTGCTGGTTTCAGAGCAGACTGGATATAACCGCAAATTCTTCCAAGAACAACTTAATGACTTAATGTAGTCTTTCAATCTTAAGTGCTTGTAATTATAAAAGATAATGTAATTTGCACTAAGTAGGTAAATCCATCGTGAGCTGCATATCTCCATACCTGTAAATAAAAGCATAAAGAGCAAGAAAAATTGAGCACATTTTGTATGCAGTCATTGTGCTCAGGTGTAGGTTACTTGAAATTGCTTCCCGTAAGTACGGGTATTTATAATCTATTTATAAAGCTTTCCTGACATTTCTCAAGTCTCAGTAATATGAGACATGCAAATTTTTTTACAGGCACTTATATTTTACACTGTATTACCTTTCTGCATTTTGAATAGCAGTTTTAACGTCGGTATGGGTTTTCAGAGATCTGTTGCGGGCATTTTCTCTGTATGAAGTACCCAGTGGAATATTATTCCCTGTGTAATCCAGCAATATTAATCAGTCAGCCAGTACCAATTTCTGTTCTCTCTCTGTCACTGCAATGTTTGTTTCGTTGCTCCTGTTCTCATGACAAGCAACATACTCCAGAAGAACACTGGCCAGGAAGTCAAACTTTATGTTGGAACATCACAGAACATAACTACGTATGCAGGCATTTCTAGAACACTGATGGACTTCTTACTGACTTCATAATGCAGAGTTACTACTATCCAGTTAGTGTGTAACAAGGAAACAGCTGTTAATCCCTATATAAAGGGAAAAACCATCAGTGATGTGCCTCCTTACTGTTTTTTGGCTAACTCTCACAGCCTGAGCCATTTTGCATTGACATAAACGTCAGCCAAGAAGCTGATGGGTCTTAGTCTTTCAGAATCCTGAGCTCTCTTTACTTGTGATTTTCTGTGGGGGCAATCTCTGCTAAGCAGTATAAAAAGTGGATCACTCACGCGCTGATTCATTGCTCACGACATCTATCACATCCTGCTCTTTTAAAAACTGGATTCCTTTTGCATACTCTAAGAAACCCCTCCTTAAATGCCATTTTCTTGAGATTACTGAAACAATTAGAATTTCTCAGAAATTTAATGTGCTGGAGATACTTTGAAGATTTAATAGTTTTCATGCCATTTTCTACAGCTTCGCCCTTATTTGTTAAAAAAAAAAAAAGTTTTTTTGAGGAAGTAGTGATGTTTTAAAGAAAAGCTATTTTTGTGAAGTGATGCATTGTTTATAACAGAGAGAGGTCCAGCAAATACATTAACTGCTTTCTGGGTCTCCTTGAAGCAGCACTTTGAATCATTGTACTTTTAATAGTAAAGCAGTGGATTGTATATGCTGTGCAAAATATTAAATGTGCCACTAGGGGAAAAAAAAGTTTTCTCCTATTTTGCATTAGACATTGAACACTAAATGCTTGGTTAATGATAATGAGCTTGTTGCTAGTTTTATAAAGTTGGAGAATGAGAGTTTTCCCCATTTACTGATGGGGTAGCGTTATCTAATTTTGTTAGACCAGATCAAATCCTTCATCAGTTTCATCCAGCACTGAGTCTCTCGCAGAGATTAGCACTCAGCCCTGGACCCGCGTAGGGCCCCGTGTGGGATAATCACATTCCCAGCACAGCTTTCTAATCATGAAGAAGTTAAGGCAGTGGGATGCCATCGAGAAGGCACTGCTTTTCCTACTGCCTCTTATTTAGGAGCTGCGTTTCAAGTGACACCCTGACTCCGCTGCTGCCATGAGAATACTCCCACACCACAGCCCCGTTTAGGCTCCTGGTGCAGCAGGCATTGCCCTGGGGACTGCTGGACGCATCCCAACAGGTTCCTGCAGCAGGGAGGAGTCTCTTGCAGACAGCGAGACTGCCTCCTAAACTCACCCCTCCCTTAGCTAATGCTTCCTTCTGCATTTCAGACACATCCGAGCTGTGCCCCAGCACCAGCAGAGCTTTCTGACATTTCTCAGCTTCCTCTGATGGAAGTCTCGGTCTGGTTTGTGAATTCCCCACATGAAAGCACAGCTCAAGCAGTTACAGCCGTAATCAGTGCTGCTGTACCTACACTTCTCTCTACCAATGGAGATTTCAGTTCCATTTGAATTCTCACTCCTCTGGCTGAAAAAAAGATCCTGGCAGCCTGTCACTGGATGTTGCCATGTCACATAAATAGCTTCCTCCTGCCGCACTCCTGCACCAGATTTTGGGCTCTGATGACTGCAAAACGTGATGTGCAGATGGGTTTGGAAGTGCCTTATATTAAACACCGAGCATTATTTGTATTTGATAGCTTAAAAACAGAATCAGTCGCTCTTGTGCTCACATTTGTGGGATTGGGGTTGGTTGTTTTTTTATACCTGAAGACATACAAGGAAAAGACACGAACAGAAACTATAGAATTAATTAGTAAAATGGTTGCAGAACTTAAATTATCAGATAATTAATTTTATTTTCTACCTTTACCAGAGATGCTATTTCTAGACAGATGAATTAATTTCTATAAAATTGCACGCCTGAAAGCATTCTTCCTCTGTTTCTACTTACCCTGGAGGCGCTGCACTATAAAGTCAGTTCCCCAGTCTGGCTCCATTGACCTGTAACTCTCCTGGGAGCCGTCTGAGGGCCGGGCCTGCTCAGACCATGGAGTCAGAGAGCAGAGCTCAGCGCTGCCCCCCCGCTCCCTGTGAGGAGCTGCAGCCGCCATGAGGCCTCCCCTCAGCTCCTCTGCTCTAGGCTGCGCAAACCAGGGACCTCAGCCGCTCTTCAACCACCTTGCCCTCCAGGACTTTATCTTTGTAGACCTTCATTGGATGTTCTCTAATACCTTTATGTCCTTCTTACATCACAGCCCCAAACCCACACCCAGTGCTGGAGGTGAGGCCGCACAGCGCAGAGTAGAGCAGGACAACCCCTTCCCTCACCCAGCTGCCATTGCTGGGCCTGATGCACCCCCATCTTGTGTTTATTCTGTTAACTCAGCGCTTTCAGCCCTATTACAATACCTTGTTACAGGCTGACAACTTCTGCACCATAAGCAGTTATAATTTAGCCTCAAAGCAGTCTTTAATTTAAGCAACACTGCTCCTGCACAGAACACCAACTTTTAACACTGAAGAGAAGGATGAGGAAAGAAGAGCAGACATACACAGCACAGTGCTTTCTTGTCATCATAAATATCTTTATTGTGAAAAATACCATAAAATAATTCCCACCGTTCTAGAAAAAACAGTTCTTGCTTTTTAGATTTATGATTTAATATAAAGACATAATTTGAGACATTTGATAAATCTCCGGCTAACTTCACTTATCCTTCTTAGAAACAAAACTGCTACTTCAAAATTTGCAGTGGGCAAAGAAAAGATTCTCCCATTTTTTTTTTTATTTTTTTTTTTTTTAAATGGACAAGAGTGTGTATTACAGAGCAAACAAACCATACCTTACAGTAAGGCACTTTTAAATACAACCAACCCGCTACGCTATAGTGGCTGATGCCCAGCAAAGCTCCTACAAATCACAGCCCAAAAGAGAAGAGTAATTCTCATTCCAAACACCGGTCTGGAAGCTGAAATGATAACAAGCTTTTGCTTTTATTTTTTTTTTTAGCTAACAGGTTTCCTGCGTACGTCGCAAGGTTGAGCTCTTACATTTGTAATTCACTCTGCATCCAGTTTAATACTGATTTATAGCGCATCAGTACTAAGCATACCTCAAGCAAGATAAGCCACAGCTCCCCTCCTTCATTTTAAAGCAAGTGGGGAAGTGGTTTATAAAAACTGCAAGACAGAACTCAACATAGAAAGTGTGCATCTCCACAGAGGCCCGTTGCTGTAACGATGCTTCATGCACATCTCAGGCTTCACAAACTACTGAGACTTCTTTCAATGTTCAGTTACTGAACATTATTGCACTACAGACACCCATTATAAATAAAAAGGCGGATTCAGCTTCCTCGTACGCAGCGCACGCCATCAGCGCTCAGTGCGGTGCCAGCACTCGTTTGCTGAAGTCACGGCAGGAAACACATCGCTGCATCTGAAAACCCTTGAAACCTAACAACTTCTTCTTTCTTTTTAGGTACAACTTTGTCTCTTTGTGTTTTCAGAAGCACCTCCAGAGCTCACAGCCAGCATCTGCACGCTTAGCAGCGCTGGTGCTAACGTGCATGAGCAGCAGCTGCTTGGTATCAGAAAGCCTCATTCTCCATCGTCATCTTTTTTTCTTCATTTTTCAAGGCATTGTTTTTCACAAGAGATATCTATGAACAGCATTCAAGCATTAATCATCTCCCCCTGACTGGATTCAAGCTTTCCCCCTCCCAAAAAATACACACTTTTCCCTTTGCCGCTCATTGTCAGAATTACACATAGTCCTTTCTGTTCCTGACTGCTTCCACCCTACAGAAGCATCGGCTGCATTAGAAAGGAATACACGTGGCACTAACACCGATCCCTTATACAAACAGTTTACCTGTGAGGGACCACCTTTTCCTTTCAAAAATAAAAATAAAAATAAAAAATAAAAAGGGGGAAAAAATCTCTCAGCCATAGCTTTTAAAACAGAGGAGGAAGAGGGGTAAGAACAAAAAGGTGCACAAGGGCAGTCCTTCCAAATGTCACATTCATATGCTTCTCCAGCACGCAGACTGACCGACTGTGCTATTTATTGTGACTTCCTGCAGCTGAACACAGCTGTAAGTACAAAACCACGGTGTATTGCTTACACTGCTCATGAAGGAGTATTTAAAACAGCCCCTCCTGCAGCGAACGAGGTGGTACAGAACTGCTGACGCAGGGCAGCAGCCGGCACAGCACCAGCCGGCTGTGCACCACGGGCACCTGGCTCTGCCGCACCACAGCGAGGAGAGCTGACAACAACCAGGGGATGTGGCTCACGAGACTCAGCTTCTGCTCACTGCGAGCAAAAACACGTGTGGGAGAGCTGCCTGGGCCAGCCTGCACCGAAGGACAGCATCTGGGCATGGGCTGTGCAGTGAGCTCCTTGCCTGGGCCCCAGAGGTCCAACAGGAGCCCCGCTGACCTCACAAGGGCACGAGCGGCATCCTGAGCATCCTCTACTGAGTTTAAACAGAAACACTTGAGGAGGGTCAAAAGCAGAAGCCGAACTTCTAGGAAGTCATTCAACTTGAAAATATCTGATGCTGAACCTTAATAGGATGCTGCAGTGCTTCTGTACCATCAGCTACTGGAAATCACCACACGCACTCTTCGTCAGCCTGAAGATAATTTTCTGCTGACCAAACGCTGGCCTTTAAATTGCTGCTGAGAAAGACACTTTTTGCAAAGCCACAGTTCAGTTTGTGAAGTACTCAAGGCAGCAGACAAGGGCTGTGCTTCAAAAGCAACTGCACTTACAGTAATTAAATATATATATATACACACACTTTCAGATAGAAGATTTCATTTGCTTTGTTTGACTGAGGCTGCTCATGCTCTTTAAATGCCACAAGCTGAAGTGAGAGAAGAGCCCTATCGACTGATCGTAGTTTTCCAGTTAAAAATCAAGTCAGTCAATTAAAGAATTGTGATTTTTGCATTCTAAGAATGCAACTGCTGGTGAAACTCATCAGTAATTTCAACATACTCAGTTTGAGAGCGAGAAGACCACCTCACCTGCAGCAGCTGCAGCCCTAGGAACGCCTCCCATCTCACCCAGCTCCATCACCACACTGCTCCAGTTTTGCCCACGCACGGGACAACAGTAGACTTCTGGCCAATGCAAACTCAGACTTCACACACAGGCAGTTGCTTTTGCAGCACTGCGGCTGTTACACAAAATACAAAATAGCTTCAAACAGCTTCACCATGAAATCACCGTGGCACCACCCGACAGAAAGGAAGTTGTATTGCGTAGCGGAGGCGACAGCTCGGATTTTATTCCTGCAGCTCACACACAGTCACCTCACAACCTGTGCTGGCTCGGGGTTTAGTACAGAGGAGTAACAAATGGCTGCAGAGGGGTGAATGTCACATCACGCTGCTTTGCTCAAATCTCAACCAAATATTTTGTTGAAGCACAAACTCCTCAAAAATGACTCTTAAACATTAGGAATCACAGCAACAGTCCTCAGAAAAAAAAATAAAACAGATTTTTTTTATTATTATTATTATTTTTTTTTTTAAAAACTTTCCTACTGGACAATCGCAGCCAAGGAAATCATCCCACTTAAATCTCAGGTAAAGGAATAAGGCAAGCAGCCATTTTCAAAATCCTTACTGACAAGTGATCTTCTTTGTAAGAGATCGCCGGGGCTCGGTCAGCACGCAGCCTCTTCCCCCTCCCCATGGCGCTGCCCACAGTAATACAACAGGTGGTCACAAGGGTTTCCCTTAAAGAATACTGAGAAATGGATCGTTCTGCTGAGCACAATGACAAACAATTTGTTAACGCAGAGACTATTGTAACTACCCTTTCCACATTTATTAGGCCCCCCGATTCAAAAAAATATTTACATGCATTTTTTTTTTTTTTATCTGTAAGCATATACTTGAGTCCTAAAGCTGCATTTAAGTGTTGTCCTAAACAGCCTCGTATTGTTTATTCCTACGGATGGAAAAAACATCTCCTGCATATCCACAACAAATACATAGGCAGTAACAAAACCCTTATTCAACCTCCCCCCGCCAGTATAAGCTTGTCAAGCTCACCACAAATTTGCTTTGAATACTAAAAGAAAGAAGTAGCTTTCTTCTAGTGCGGTAAGACTCTGGGTTAAGGACAACATTAGAAATTAAGATTTTGGGTCTTGAACTGAGAGAGTTTTTATTTTTTCGAACAAATTAAGTAAAAAACAGCAGCAGCCACCTGAAACGGTCCTGGCTCTAACTGAAGTGAAATTTGAATGTAAATGGTCCTCCTCCAGAACCAAAGGGGTTGAATCCTTGCCACGTGTTCCAGTTCCTATGGAAGGGGTTGCCCCCACCCTGCTGGCTCTCCGCATCCAGGGGGTCCTCTCCTGCGTCAAATTTCCGCCTCATTTCTGAAGGAAACAAAACCAAGGTGGAATGAAGGCACTGTAGTTAGGGCAGCAACACAAAGCATCTCTGATGACCCAGTGACCAGAATCACTTTTCCTGCCCAGCTGGGTTGACATCAGAAACAGTATCAAGGAGAAACTGGATGAACGTGTCCTGAAGATGATAACAGTACCAAACACTTCCAGTATATAAAACCTCTGGTCTATGTACATAATTATAAAATTATAAAGATTGCATTAACACAGCAAGAGGCTTTCTACTAACCAGAAGTGTTTGTAATGCAGTTCACTCTTTGACCCCTCCTCCTAAGAAGGCCTAAGCCCATCTACCCAATTATCACCTAGACAATCCACTTAGAACAGCTAAAGATTAAACTAGAGCCTCACATATCCACCTTTTTAAGTGCTTCTCTTCCAGTGACCAGAAAGGAAAGAATTTAAAGACAGAAACCTAACAGATGGCTTTGGTTGAGCGATTTTTGTTTACTTGTTTTGAAAAGAAGGGAGAAAAAAAGTGAGCTAAGAAAATGACACCACCTCATTTTCTATTATGTTGCTGAGATTCCATGGCCCACACCACCAGCTTATTTCTTGGTACCATGGACAGCAGATCTCGTGATCTACACACCACAGTCACAGTATTCCCCACCTTATCTCCACCCCCACGCCCTGCCAGACTTGATCTAAATTTAGTTTGCATCAGAAGAAGATGCATATGAAATAATCATTTTTTTATTTAATTCTAAACAGAAGTCACTGAAACACAATAAATAAGCTCAGGTTTATTTCTTCACACAGTGGTCTGGATGCAAGTATGAGCACATTGCTATCTCAAGATGGTCAAGGGAGAACAGAAAAGGGAAGCTGTAATGTTTGCTGTAACTTACACTTGCTGCATTTTTACACTGCCATAAAAAAGTAGTAAAAAAGTGAAGCCACAGCATAAGTACAATCATTACCTGGGTCAGTAAGGACTTCCTTAGCAGCTGCTATATCAATGAATTTTTTCTCCGCTTTCTTCTTTTCTTCCTCACTCTGGAAGTTGTCAGGGTGCCACTGGGATGCCAGCTTTCTATAAGCTTTTATGATTTCTTGCTTTCTAGCATTTCTGGATAGATAAAATTACAGGTAACATACAAGTCTTCTAACTGATCCTATGCCACACTACTGAATCTACAGGTTTATTTTCAACACTGGAAGAGTAATTAGGGGCATTGGGAAAATTGTGAGAGGCTACTTAATCTTCTGAATGTGAAACTGTAGATTTATATAAAAACAGAGGAAGCAGAATGCAACTTTAAACAAAGACTCCTCTTTCCTTTCCCCAGAAGCACTCAAGGCCAGGCTGGATGGGCCTTTGAGCAACCTGGTCTAGAGGGAGGTGCCCCTGCCTATAGCAGGGGGATGGAACTAGATGATCTTACAGGTCTCTTCCAACCCAAACCGTTTTATGATCCTATGATTCCTTTACCACTCTAAACTTACTCTTTGGAAGATGCTATTGCGAGTTTTTATACACAGTGAAGTTTCCAGTCTGAAGAATTTATAGTAACGTGAGTCACAAAAAGCATGAGGAGTAGAAACTGGGTTAGTTCACGGTTAGAAGGATGACCAGTGTAAGTTCAGAACCGAACATTTGTTTGGTTGTCATTAAAAAGAGAAGTCATTAGTTTTTCCTAGGTTAGTGGCAGAAGCATTTTAGATACCTCTTTTATTCAGTCTTTTCAATCTATTGTAATATCTGCCACAGTTTTATTTTTGCTTTCAGTAATTCTTTCCAGTCTTTATTTTCTTCCCAATTCATTCACTGTACATTTGAGCATCTATACGAAGGATTTCTTGCCAAAGGACTGATTTCCTTCCTTCCCATTGGTAGTTACTTTCTTTCTAGAAGAATTTTAAACAAATGCTACTGAAGTGCTTAACACTGCTCACCTAGTACAGCAGGGAAGGGAAAGCAGTAAGACAAAAACTAAGATGCAGCAGAATAAAGGCGAGCCATCAGCTCCAGACAAGCTAGTTTAATAGCCGACTTTAACATCATCATCTCAAGTATTAATGTCTCACCTTTTTACTCCTAAAATTTTATAGTAATCTCTCTTCTGTGACTGCTTCAACATCCTCTGAGCTCTTTCCAGCCCTTCCCGAATCTGTTGGTCATTTTCACTATTGGCTTGAGCCGTTTCATAGTCTTTAATAGCTTTAAAAAAAAAGCAAAAGAAAAAGATTAAATTGAAGTTGTGAAAAGTTACATAAAAAACTCAATCCCTTTCCAAAACTGAAGTTTCGCTACTGTAGTCTATAAACAGTGGAACTTGTGACTTCAGCATGCCAAGTATGTTTTTTTAAATCAGAAAACAGAAAGACACTTTGAACGTATTACTTAAATAAGTTTCTTTCATTAGATTCACCGCATTTTTTTCGGAAAGGGAGGAGAAGTAGTTATTATCAGCCCGTCAGAACACTCTAGATATTAGAACAAAGTCACACAGCTGAACACGAGCAGCTAGGCTTAGGATGAAACAAATCAAGAAGCGAGTTTCAGCGACTAGAAATTGGAAAGCCAGCTGCACAGCGGTAGTCCCACACATTGAAGGATGCATTATACAGAATCTTTCTATTAATATTCCTTCTTCTCCACCTTGTGCATTCAGTCAACACGGCAGCCTCTTCTTCTAACAGCAGTAAAGATGGATTTCAGATTAACAGTAAGTTCATCTATCTACATAACACCACAATTATAACCATCAGTGAAAGAGAACTATTTTCTTTTTATGCCTCCATATAAAAATATTGCTGCAGACAGCCATATCTTAAGCCCTGGGTGTTCTGTCCCCCACCCTCAAGAGGCAAACTCCCTCACTTTTATTTCAAGAGTTGTATTTGCCGGGAATGAAAGCACGAGAGGTGCTGTAATGCATTTCTGAGTTCTGCAAAGACCTCATTTCTTTGCCTTTTTTTGATGTAAACCATATTATTATTTTGAAGTGGTAACCAAATGCTTAGAACACCGATCTCTGATATCAGCATTTATCAAGGGAAGCTACTGTTGAAGCCTCTAATGAAGCTATTCTTCTTTCACTGTTAAAATCCTCAAAGTCTCATTTGCAGATCCAAGTCTCCTAGGTTTCTCAAGTTAGACAAAGTACTTGCATCAGATTATTTCCAAGCAGCTGCTATTTCTCAGCAGGTGTTACATTTGTTTTTCACTGTTTCTGAGCAAGACAGCAGGAAGTGCTAATGAATTTGTACTACTCAGACATCTGATATCACCGCAGTCTTGTTTCGTTATTGAAAAAAATTCCAAGTATTTCCAGAGCCCTGACAATTTCATATGCTATTAGAAACAGCATTTCTATTCATTTTTGTATCACTGAACATTTGTTGCTTCAACCAAAATATTTTGCTTTTGGCTGATTTTTTAACAATTTGTCCAGTCATTTAAAAAAAAAAGGGAGCCTTTGCTGATGTGCGTCTAATATATACTGATGAAATTGATAAAAATAATGCAAATGTGGATTTCATTATGCTGTTTTACCACCCCAATAATTTTAAGCACTAAACGTACTTCATCTGCTTCACATCTAATCACACTATCTTGACAAATGGAGATCAGATCACTCAGCTTTGCCGAGCACCGTGTCATCTACAGCATGCCCTACTGAGCTCCTTAAGGGTCAAGTGTTTGCAATGAACGTACTAGCTTCCTTTTTTAAAAACAGACTCCCTTATTTAGAGGCTGCAGACATTAAGTACGTGAGAAGTTATGTTTTGTGATGCACAATGCTGAGAGACAGCAAATAAATTACATTGGAAGAGACTCTAGTTTTGCTGGTATTCTCCAGTGTAGGACTGTTTCTCATTCAGACTGAACTCCATCCACCTACGGGGTGAGGGCTGGGAGCAGGTGCTTCTGAAGCAGGATGATAGCTCTCTGATGGCAGAAAAGCTGTTACAAAACCAAGAGACTTATTACCCATTCAAGGCACGCCGAGTGAGATATTTAATCAGTTCCTCTCAGTCACTACTTCTAAAAGCACTAATACCTCACGAGCTAACGCAAGAATTATCGTTGCTTCTTACTGGCCTGCTGCTTTAGAGAACATCTTATCTTCCTTTCATCCGGTCCCGTAACATGAAGGGAACAATCAGCTTTGAGTATCCATTTCAATTTAAATATTTTAATCAAATCTAACTCCCCGCTTCCAATACAAGAGTCTTCATAATCTTTGTAGTAGTAGCTGTATTGCATTTCTAAATGTCTCAGCTGTCTTCCCTAATCTTGCCTGACCAAGACCAGGCGTTATTCCATACACAATTAATTTTTTATCAAGCATGAGTAGATAATCTATGTCCATGTACAATCTGTCAGAGGAATAATTGCAGTAGTAACGCCTTTCTTGAAACAGGAACCATCTCTTAGAGAGAAAGATTTCCTGAGCAATTTTGGAGCAGCGGGTGTTTTTTCCTCTTAGAAAAAAGATGTGCTGGATACTTTATAGACAGACTCTTGTGCTCACAGGGTAAGCTAGAAAAGGATTCATTACACATCTGTCTTCATAGACAAGCCCTGGATCCCATGTGATTATGAAGTAATTAAAACCATTTAATGGGAATCAGAACACAGCTATACATTCTGAAGCGCATCTTGAACATTTAACAATAATCTCCTTCAAAGTTCTGAATTATAAGTGTTTTCAAATTTCCTGTCCTTAAACAGGAGATAGGTGCCTACAGCTTGAAATTTTCTTGAGGGAAGGAAGAGAATCAATCTACCACTTTAAATATGAAACTATGATTTTAATTACTCCATACTGCTCTCTGAAGCAGAGAGGAAATCAGCCATCATTTTATAGCAGTTAAAACTGAAGGATAAGTGAAGACACCTTCAGGCAGATTAACATTAACGATCTACAACTGTTTATGAAGGCACTGTTGGAAAGTGGAGCGTAACTGCAACCCTCTCACTACTGTCAAGGGCAGAGGGAAGGCAAGAGATGTGCTAATCAACAGGGATTTGGAGAAGCACAGTTCCACTTGAGCGTGGTGACCCCCAAGAGCCAGCCCAGTCCAAGTCTGGGCGCTCCAGCCCAGGAAACTTTCTCACTTTAAGCCATGCCTTTGTGCAAAGGCCATCAGTTTTTAGAAATGCTGCTGTATTCCATCTTCTCTTATAAGGAGCCAGGAGGCTTGCCAGCATCAGCAGAGGACTAGGTAGCTTCTGACGCACAAAGCCTACAGGGCTCACAAAGACAACTACTTGAAGCCATACAGCTCTCTTTACACTTTGTTGTCAAGCATTTGAGTCAACGAGGCCTAAAAAAGTGAAGTAAAAAGCATATCTCATTTTTGAAGTTTGCTTCAAGAGGTGAACAATACCATCTCTCAGTGATTAATTTCTCAAAAAGACAAAAAACTGAGCATACCATTAATGAGAATAGCTGTCTCATCAACGTTTAAAATGAAGAGGGCTTTTTTGTTCAGTTGTGAAGCTGTCAATTCAGTACCAGGATATAGAAAAGGAAAACTCTTCTGCAAGTATTAAAATGAATGTAACTAGTTTTCCAGCAGATTTAAAGCTTACAAGTCTTCTCCATTATTGTATTTGACTGGAACAGCCCAAGGCTTCAAAAAGCGTTGCATGAATGAGCGCAGGAGGATGGAACAGACAGACTGTCCAAGTCTCCTTCTTAAGCCTGGCTTCATGTGGAAATGAGACTTACTAAGCTACATTTTGAATATTCACATAGTACATTAGCACTTAGGACCTTGAAAGAAGCTACATAACGTAATGGGGACACAACTACTCAGTCCTCCTTCTGCAAGGTTGAACATGGACCAAGTAACATTCCCATAGTACTCTGTCTTCTAGGAAGTGAAGAACAGCCAGTGGGTCCAGCACAACCCTAGCAGACATTTGTCACTTTGTCACTTCCCTGCTCTAAAGGTGATTTTCAGTCTCATCGCCTACACAATTTCCTGCATCCAGCTCTGTGGATAAAAGAAATAGCCATCACGCAGCTTGTGAGCTCTTTGAAAGGGAAGATTTCAAAGGGCATTTGCAACCAGTGCCACTTGGAACACTTCCTACCTTCTACACAGGGTATTTTGCCTCTTTAGCAGTTACACTAACAGAACTAGTCACTTCTCTTACAATACATACGCATACCAGTAACAACTGGACTGGTAATTCATGCAACTTGGTTCCCCGCAACATAAGTAAGTTTCCAGCAAAGCATCCCACGGATGTCCCTCAAAACATTTGTTAGCCCATTATCTTTCTCACAACATCTGAGAATTCAGTGAAAAAAGTAACTTCCTGAAGCACTACTTCTTGGTATGTTTCTACATACAACCCAACGGTAAGGGTTGCCAGTCTGCAAGCTCAATGGAAAGCACAGCCCATGCAGTTGTCTAACACTGCTGTTTAAATAAATATAAGTTGTTGAGTCTGAGTAAGCTGTATGCGCTCATGGAAGATCCCAAACGTAGCCCACTGTTGTAAAGACAACTCTAGATAAAACAAGTGCGTAGCACTTGTATTAATCAAGACTAAATTAACAGCAGATATTTTCTTAAATCTGCAACTGTGCTGATTAGAGATAAACAACATAGCGTAGAATCAAAGCGCATGTTAAAAAATTTTGAAACGCTGACTGCATTTTAACTGCCCACAGAAACATATGTACAAAATGCAGACAAGTGTTACCTTCTTCATAAAGGTCTTCCAGCAAATAAGCTTCTGCTCTATCTTTCAGAGCATTCACATTGGTTGGTTCGAGTTGCAGAACTTCTGTACAAACCGTTATGGCTTCTGTAGCCTGCTGATTCTAAAGAGGAGAAAAAAAGCGAAGATTCACAGGTGGAGTTACACTTTTTGTTTTTAAAGGAATTTAGAGGGAGAAGTGGAAGCAGAATTACCTTTGATAAGCAGTGACAGATCCTTTCTTTGGCACGAGTAGTATAAACTGGGACATCTGGCTCAGTTTTCATTACAGAGTCATATTTACTGATAGCATCTTCATATCTGTTTTATAAAGCATAAATAGTTACTACATTTCATACTATTAAAATAGCTGGAGTTTATTTAAAATGTCATTTGGCTACACTAGTCTTCAAGATGTGATGTAAGGCAACATTATGAAGAAAAATTTCAGCTACTTTAAGAATTATATTTCTATTCCCTTTGACAAGAGCAGGTTTTCGCAGAAGACTGTGACTGCCATCCCTCAGTGTGCACAAGCAACAGTATCCTGATTTGCTTCCTGTCCAATATAAACCTCTGCACTTGGGGGGGGGGGGGGGGGGAACCACCACAAAACCCTCCCTGTTTGATGACTGAAATGGCCTAAGTCTGGAGTCTCGCTGTGAGCACTGTCCTATTTGCCTTCTGTAGTACCAAAAAAAACAACCACAACTCCCCCAGAAAACTTATGCCAGCTTGAACCAAGAAGTTGTCCTCTCCCTGCCTTCTCCGCAAGTCACAAAGCAAAATACATTTTTGCTGTAAGGGTTTAAAGATACTCAGGTTCCACAGTTAATAAGAAAAAGATTAAAACTCTCACCCAAAAATGTGAATGCGTAATTGAACTCAGAGGTTGCTACAAACTAGGAGGAATGCAAGCTCTCATAAGAGTCCCTGCAAACATGCTGATAAATAAATGTGCAAATAAAAACTGGAGTAAGAGCCCAAATGGACTGCTGACTTAATGAAACTGTCCTCAGTTGTGCTGACTTGCATTCCTGATGGACTTCCTTTTAAAAAAGTCACTCTGACAGTGTTTAATCACTTGTTAGAGCTCCTTACAGTTGGATGTTGTGCACCTAGGAACATGTAAAAACCAAAATGAAGCATGAAGTAGAAGAACACAGCAGCACTGAACAGGGTACGTAAGACAGGCTTATGAACCAGGTCCACTTTAGCTATCAAGGCACTGCAGAAATACCTGGTGTTTTTAGTCCAAAGATGAAGTCCTAGAATACCTGAGAGTTGACAAAATTTTATCCCTACCTTGATCTTAATACTTGTTCCATAAAGTATGCAAAGAGAAGACAGTGGCATCAAAAAGAATTCAGAATTGACTACATGAGTCAATATTTATTTTGATTGTAATTTGATAGCTGTGCTCCGTTATCCACTTCAGCTAACAGACGCAAAAAGCATCACTTAATCAGCTCCTCAGTCAATAATTTGTTGACACCTCAGCACTCATTTTTTCTTTTTTAATACCATGAACACTTACCTGCCTTCTCTGATGAATTCCTCCGCTGACTCAATCTGCTTATTGAGTTTCTTTACTTGTTTATACAGAGAGAAACATTGCTTATGGTCTTGGTCAAGCTTCAGACACTCCCGGACTTCACTTTTCACAGGAGAGAAGAAATAAATGAAAGGAAACACCATGCATTATGGAATTTAATCCAGAGGCACAATGCAGCATTTATAAGCCGCCCCAACAAGAGCTTATTTCTTTACACAATCTTCCCCTTCATTCAAATATCAAAGCGAGTGCAAAAAGTCTTCCAGAAAATACAGGGATATAAGAGATAATATATATTTTTAAAATTATTTTTTATTGTTAAATATGCCCAAATTGAGAAGTGTTATATTAGTAACTGAATAAAAAGCAGAAGAAAGATACACCCTGGGAAATTAACTGTATTCAGCAGTTAACAGATAACTGCCGTTTTCCTGCATGTTTAACTCGAATAGATCATGAAGTACTTACACATAAGCGTATTGTATGAAACAGATAAAGCTCAAGTAAGGTCCAAAGCTCTGCTTAATAGCATATCTGCTAAGCCTGAGCTGGACTTTTCACTGTGAAGACTGTTTAATCAGACACAGGTCTATAAATAGATAAATAAATAACTCCACCAAACTCGAAAATCCAATTCCCATTAAGGAATAGAAGTTACGTATTCATACAGAGTCATCAGCGCAACCAAGGTGTTATTTTCAAACAATAGATAAAAAAAATTATGTTCCTAATCACAAACATTTACACGTAGCATTTTAAAATCATTAAGCTTGTGAAGAGAACTAAAACAAACTAAGGGAAAGACAAAGTTAATCAGCCAAGAACTATAGAACTATGACCTTATGATGCAAAAAGTAGTATCAGAAGAATAAAGAGCCTTATTGTTTCATTCTGTTAGAATGAATAGAATATTCTGTTCTTCGGTCACCTCTCACAAGTGCATTTATGCTTAAGATTTGGTTATTAAAAGAGGAAGCCCATGTGTGGATTTCAGAGGACAAAAATAACGCTTCCCGTGATCATTAGGTTAAGCTATGGTCAGCTACCAAAAATCACCACAGAAGCGAGCTACAGACACCAGAGATTAAATATACTCTGGAAATGGGATCTCTAAGACAAACAAGTCAGCTACTTGCTGTTAATTATGTTGAATATACAGAAAAAAAAATCTTTGACCTGCTGTAAAAATCAGTTTGTGCAACATTAATCAAGCACAGTTTTTACCCATCAGCCCTTGTCTTACACTGCAAAGAAAAGAAAAAAATCTCAAGTTTTTTCCAGTAATGCATCTGGAATCAAGAGCTTCACAGAAACCTCTTGTGTGCAAAAAGATCATACCATTTGTACAGCTGAGCACAAGGAGGAAAATGTTAACAGTATGTTATCACCAACAGTGTAGTTATCTGCAGGACTGACTAGGAACGTAAGGCAATGCCTTCAACTTCACAGGAATGAAAGAGTAATGACAGAGCACACTAAAGTTTCACGGCTCTGGATCCACTGCTCCTCATACGTGGATACTCCTGTGTTCTTTCTTTATTAACTCATTCACTTTTAAACCAGTAACTTTCATTTCTACTCCTGAAAATATAAATCTCATCCTAGGACACGTATGTACATTTTTGTCTTCATTAGAAATAATTTAAAAATCACCTCCAACAAAGCAAATTTAGAGAAACACTTTCTTCCAGGACAGAAAAGCACAACAGCAGCAGAAAATGTAAGCAACTCTGACAGTTCTGCACTGTGGCATCTGAACAAGATGCTAGGAAGCACTGACGGCTGATCTGCCAAGAATAAACGTGGTGTCATCATAGCTCTTAGCTTCTGGAAAGGAGCGTCCCTTACCAGGTCCAGACCAGAGTAGCTGCTCCATCCAAAAACCAGACGACGTAGCTATTTCACAGTTTATCATGACTTTCATCACTACATTTTGTCTCAGTTCTTACAATTACAGCAAACAAAAAATTACCTGAGTGATAATTCATGGTCCCCCAGCTGATAATATATTCTGCTGATTTTATAGAAGGCTTCAGTGTTATCGCTCTTTAATTTGGCAGCAGCTTTCAAGTCACTAATTGCTTTGCTCGGCTCCCCTTCCTTTATATAGCACTCAGCTCGAAGTTCCCGTAGCTCTGCATCCCAAACACAAACCTTGAGAAATCAAAATTAAAGCTTGACTTTGGTCCGTAATAGTTCACTTCCTTTCCTCCCCAACATAAGAAGAATCCCCTTAAATTTCATTTTGCCAACTGCAATAGCATACGGTTCAAGCTGCATGCAGAGCACATCAAATTAGCAACTCTGCTTCCTGGTGGATGCTGTGACGCACCTGCCCAAATAGAAAACAAAGGCCTGAAAAATTTGTAAATGATTCAATGAGCCCATGCTGGGAGATGAATTAAATCTACTGGCCCTGCTTAAACTGGGACAGACTGCTGAGCCTCTAGGGAAGGGATATCAGAATCATCAATTATTACATCTTCTCCAAAGAACACAGGTAAATGAACAGCAAGGACCAAGCTGTCACATGTCCTCTAGAAAGAGGCCTGCGGGTAAACTTCAGCTACACAAGGCTTGACCTCAGTACCTTCATTTTAAAGATTTATACAGAAGTAACAATGTCACTGAAGGGCAAAGATAATTACTTAGAATGAATTATGATAGGCAATTCCTTTTACAGAGTTTCTTCTAGGTTATCATTTGCTTTTAAACTCTGGCTTTAGAGAACAAGGTTTTTCTACTTCTCTATGCTCCCTCCCCGCAAATGAACACCCACACTTGGGCAGTTTCTTCACCAAAAGCTAATGTTGTAAACTCCAAATCAACAATTTTAATGTGCATGTAAAGCATCACAGCAGTCAGCTGTCTTTTAATACATTTCTGTATGACATACCAGGTGCCCACAAGACTGAGTTATTCCACACAGACTATCAGGCTACTTTTACTGAGTGGGATTCAACAAACGCATCTTAAGGAACAGGCTGAGAATACAGATGGCTATGCACATTTTCAACTTTGTGATGCTACTGATCTTTTATTACTTTGTTTTTCAAGACAAGAAAAGCACTCGCTTCTTAGTGATGAACTACCCTTTACCAAGTCTTGTATTCAGCACAAACTGCCTGCGTTATCAACAAAGGAGAATCTAGATTAGAAACACCTACGCCTCCTGTATTTGCAAAACTTCATTATTTAGAGAACAAGTTTCCCCACCACTCTGGGCTCCCTCAAGAATAGACTTGCACAAAAAGGGAGAATGATCAAGACAGCTGCCCACAACAGAAGTTTGGTTGAAGCCGTATCTTTACCCATAACTACAATGATCTTTTTAAAATATTGTTGCAGCCAATGCTCTACACTCTCCAACTTCAGGATAGACTCACTGTGCTCAGCAAAATGAAGCCAATTACACCACATATTTTCTCATCAGTGAAGAAGTTGTTAAATAAAAAATATACACAGACAGGAGTTCCTATTTCCTTTTCACTGTACCACAGAATCATACGGGTTGGAAGGGACACGCAGAGATCACCGAGTCCAACCTCCCTGCTAAAGCAGGCTCCCTACAACAGGTTGCTATCCCACTGGACAGCACCATTTTACATAACACTTACTGCCAAGATTTCATCAAGAAGAGGAATTGCGGCTTCATAATCCTCTTGCTGGTATGCAGACAATGCTTGTGAATACAGGCGCTGTAGCTCATCCGATTTTGTCAGTTGAGTTTGGGCTTCTTTTTCCTCATTATTGCTGGGATTGGATTTGAGCTGCAAACATTAACGTGAAGAGAGACTGAATTGCTTGCTCAGAAATCTCTTTTTGGCCCATTAATAATCACATCATGGCAAACTGATTAAAGCTGCAAATAAACAGAGTTTTAAAATTCCACCAGAAGTGTTTCCAACTCTAAATTCCAGAGAGACAGACATTTTAAGTTTTTATACAAGATGCCAGAAGTTTGAAAACTCTTAATTCCTCCCCTCATCCTGACATGATCACTCACCTTTGGACAAATTAATACACAACAAGAGTTCCTTTCCACCAACCTCAGGAAGTCATGCTCCTCTCAATTGTAACCAAGTTGATCTTTCTGCAGACAGTTATTAAATACAAGATTCCTCAGCATCAGCAGAAAGTACATCCATATAATAATCACACATCTCACTTTAAACACAACACAGAAACAATTGCAACATGTCACAGATAGTATTACTGTAAGGCTGTGGTTCTTGGATCTTCCCAGGAAGAGTGGCTGCAGCAGCAAGATAAGGCTTCAGCTGGTGGAAGGGCTTACTAGGATGAACTATGACATCCAGGCACTTCATATGTGGTTTTACACAAGCCTAAGGTTTTGTCTATAAAGACTAATTTCCTCCCTCTGACCAAGAAGTCGCATTGTAGTTGCATTCTTTTCCTTAAGTAGCTTTGTGTTTTCAAAGAAATAAACCGAACAGCTCTCCCAGCAACTCTGCTACCAACCAGAATGACAAAAATCTCATCCATTCTCTTGCAAAGCCAGGAAGTCATATGTAAAATTAGTACAGTTTGATTAAGGCAGTAGCTTCACACTTAGAGCTGATCATTATGACTTCCAGAGCTTTAGAGGGGCTCAATCAGTAGGACTTAGTGCAAGTTTTGACTTAAAAAACAAACAAAAAAACCAAAAAAATCTTGTATTTTATACACAGAACGCCAACTAAAATTACCATGTCCTCAAAGTCATCCTGTACTTTTCCCCTCTCCTCCTAGATCTTGAATCTGCCCCTTCCTTTCTTCTGATCAATAAGTTCTTCAAATGCTCATACTCTGTGCTCAAGTCTCTAAGGTAATTCAACATTAGTCCTCAGAACTCCTTCAACAGAATTCCCCGGTTCTAACACTTAAGTATATGAAAGGGAAAAGCCTTAATGGAACATGACCAGGTCTCACCTCTGTCTTAGATTCTTTGTATGAAGTCTTTCTGAACATTATGAAGTCGTTCCATTTTCCTTTGGCAGAAATCAAGTTGTACTTAGACCTGAAAATACTCCTTTATCCCTCTACACTGTCTATTTGCAAGAACAAAGGAAGGCAATCAAAGAGTTTTGTCCTTTGTAGGTTGACTCCTAATGCACGTTTCAAGAAGCTTTTCTCCTGGTTAGAATAGAAATTCTGCTTATAAACCCTTGCCAGCATGTATCCTCATTCTCTCCCAGCCCTGGAGAAAGTGATAAGAGGAAAATATCTACATCTGTAATTTTAAAAGTTTGAAGATTAAAAACCTCTCAAGTCCCAAATTCTTCAGCTCCAAGACTGACCTAATTTTTCCCTCAATTTCTCAGCATTTTCTTTTAAAAATTAAGAACTCTTTTCTACAAATAAGCTTTATCTCTTTCAACTTACAGTAATTGCACTCTTTAGACACGCTGCATGTCTTTTGTAAGTTATTTGGACCAAACCATCAGTAAAACAGGAAAAGCGATGTTACAGTCATACAGACAAATCAAACTGTATTAGACATCATTTGAGTGAAGCAGCCTGGGTAATTTGAGGTAGTACAAACTGCTCAGCTAAAGCAAAGGCAAAAACCTTTAATGCTCTATATATTACAGAAACATAGACTCACGGCTCTTAATCATTAATTAGTGTACTAATACATTGTTGTAATCAGTCATGTTAATTAAAGCAAAAAGAATACTCTTCATTAAGCACCCAGAGAAAGCAGGAAATATAATGCAGCTGTTTGATACTCTTATTTTGGTTTATTTTCCAAGTTTTTTCTGTCCTTTTGCCCAGTGATCAGGAGACTATCACACCATTACTGAAAACAAATCACATTTCAATTATTTGTCCTTTTCCTTTGGAATGGTAAGACCAGGACAGACCAACCGCTTGCATGAAGCGTGTAAGATTTCCTAGCAAGGAGTAAGGTATTAAAGAAATCTCACTTCAGCTGAGCTAATACACATCTAGGGCAAATCTAATAGTTCTCTGCGTGCTCATCCTAAGCTACGCTGTGCAAGCACACTGCTAGTGGTGGACATGTTCCAGAACACAGCCACTGCTTTTCAACACAGCATCCTTTGCTGTCTTTGATGTTTACTACATTTGGATTAGAATGCTTAGTTGCAGTTTAAGTTACAGCAACAAGCATTAGCCATCTGTTACAGCAGCTTTCATTCACTCCCAAAAAGAAAAACCAACCCCCAAACCATAATTCCTTTAGAGAAAACAGAGGCCAGCATATGGGAATGGTTTTGTTATCCTAAGTAATTTTCTCTTGCAGATTTACCACTTATAGGTGCTACGTTATTTTACCGTCTGATCTTGGTGGAGTGGAGAAATATCCCAGGGCAAAAAACCCTCCCTTCCCTCCACCCAGTTGAGAAAGATTAAACAGAATAAAAGCATCAGCCACACAGGACTTTAAAGTGAAGCTTTAAAAGCATTTATATGTGCATCTTCCACCTCTCCACTGTTCATAGGAAGCTGGCTTCCACAGTACTTCATCTCAAAGGCAAGACTCAAAACTTTGCTATATTACCTTGCTGTATCCAGGACAGTGGAGAAAAAGATAGTAGGAATTCACTTCAATCTCTGCATTTTTCTTGTTTTTCATGCTTATAAATACACCAGCAATGAAAGTAAATTGATGAGGCTTGTGAAAGATCATAGATCACCAAGGTTGGAAAAGACCTCCAAGATCACCTAGTCCAACCACCCACCTACCACCAACATTCCGCCGTTAAACCATGTCCCTTAGTACAGCACCTAAACATTTCTTGAACATCGCCAGGGATGGTGACTCAACCACCCTGGGCAGACCATTCCAGTGTCTAACCACTTTCAGAGAAGATATCCAACCTGAACCTCCCCTGGTGCAACTTGAGGCCATTCCCTCTTGTCCTGTCTCTAGTTACCTGGGAGAAGGGGCCGACCCTCACCTTCCCACAACCTCCCTTCAGGTAGTTGTAGAGAGCAGCAAGGTCTCCCCAAGCCTTCTCTTCTCCAGATTATGCAAATCCAGTTCCCTACTCCTCATAAAACTTTCGCTCTGAAACACCATCACAGCTTCATTGCCCTTCTCTAAACACACTCCAGGGCCTCGGTGTCTTCCTTGCAGTGAGGGGCCCAAAACTGAACACAGCACTCAAGGTTTGGCCTCACCAGGGCTGAGTACAGGAGGATGATCACCCCCTGTTCCTGCTGACTTCACTATCTCTGAAACGAGCCAGGATGCCAATGGACTTCTAGGCTATCTGGACACACTGCTGGCTCTCATGTTTAGCCCAGCATCGACCAGCACCCCCAGGTCCACTTCTTTCACAAAGTCTTCCAGCCACTCTGCCCCAAGCCCGCAGCATTGCCCAGAGTTGTTGTGGTAGGACATGGCACTAGGTCTTGTTGAACTTAGATGCTCTGAAGACAGCTGCAGGAACCTCTGTAGTTTGCTTCATCAGAGATCAAGACACCGACGCACACAAGAACGGAACACAAAGGAAAGTTCTGCACTGGCAGAGCAATATATTAGACAACACAGCCGTGATATCAGACAGAAAAAAGGAAGTATTTAAATACATCTTTTACTCCTTACCCAGGAAGCTACAGATGATCATGATCTGAGAGAAACACACGGAAGCAAGCATCTGCAAACATACTGTGCTCAGCCACTTAGTTTTGGCTGACACCTAGTGGAGCTGCAAGTGGAAAGTTCAGTTTCCAGCTTTTAAGCGTTCTCACAATTGTCTCCCTGGAAAGGGTATTTAGGAAGTCTCAGTTTGGAGTATTTATTGCAACACGTTGCAACTGTGAACATCACAGTCAGTCTTAAAAAAAATAAAAAGAGGATTTGAAAGGAATGTGACAACCACAGTATATAATTATTCCTTTTACTCTCACTGAAAATCACATGCTTAAAGCTAAATAAATATTCCAGGGCTTTCAAGGGCTGAGGCCTTAGTTTTGAGCATTGATGTGCTCCCAAATTCACCCTGCTGACTGCTACTATTTGGAAACTACTTACCAGAACTAAATGAGCTTCATATTAATGCACAGGAGCATTTAACCAAAATTGGGATTGGAGAAATAAGTACATACACTGTAAGCAACAACTTCAAAATATATAAATTCACACAAGGACTTATACTTTATCCTTGTTTCATCCTGGGCACTCTGAACACAAGAATTAGACCATTCCGTTGACATCCATTAAAAGTTTTATTACCCTCTAGGTGTTACATTTCCATTCTCACAGCTGAGTTAGAAGGAAAAAGCTACTTTTCTGAAGAGTAAGGAGCTGTGATTTGGTCTTGCTAGGCAGAAAAAGCTGCCTGGTGCATGTTGTAACCTCATCAGCTTGGTGCATCTGTTGGCAAAAAACAAAGAGTTTCTATAAACACGGCCTTGCTTAACATATCAAGGGATAAGTCTGAATCGCCTCCTCTATCCAAAACCAAAGTGATTAAAAAAAGGGTGCAACGAGGAAAAAGGGAAAAAAACACCCACCATCCTGTGAAACAATGGCACGAAGGCTGAGGTCTCAAAAGGCTCTACACCCAAAAGAACTGCTCCTACCCTTCCCAGTCAGGCACTCCTGCTGTCTGCCCTCACACTGCCACTAATGCTCTTAAGATAGCCAGTACTGACTCAGGCAGAAGCATTCGAACAGAAGAATTGCTCCATCTGGCAACCACACAACTTTAAATAAGTTTAGGGTCCTCACAAAACTTTTCCATGTACTATAGGAAAGAATTTCCCTCAAGAACAAGTTCATCTGCTAAACTCTTCAGACAATCCTTTCAATGAGCACAACTCCAAAAGAGAATGGAGGAAGGATGGGAAATAGATATTTCAGTATCTCCGCTGGGATTTGACAGACTGGGGGAATATGCTACAAGAAAATAACATTTACAGGCAGTTCCCATTACACCACTCACAGCTTCTGGTACATAGGGAAAGCAGTACTGGCAATGCCGACACAAGCGTCATACAAGGAAGCAGTACCTTCCTCCTACATGCCTGTCCTCAAGTAGCCCAAGTAAAATCACTCTCCTTAGTTTCCAAATGCTGAGCTGGTTTCTTCAACTCCAAAGTGGGGAACATTTTACGATCTAATCCCCTGCCTTAAACCAAACAAAACCAAATCACCATTACTGAAATCACATCAGTGAACACATCTACTGTCAGCCGAGGGCATACAACCAAAATGCCTGGCTTTACCACAAGAAAGCTCATCTCATGCACTAAACTATTTTCTCAGGAAAAAAAACTAACATGAAAGGTAAAAACTCTCACATTTACCTCCTTCTTAATTCTAGTAAGCAGAACACGTCCTCAGAACCATGTACATTACACAATGTCCTGAAAATCTCCATACTCCATACTTCCCTTGCAGTGAGAAAGAACAGAGGTTGAAACAAGCACCTTCTCCCCATCTTTACATGATACTCAACTTCTGCAGGCCCGAACGTATGACCAGACTGCTACATGGCTACTGAATTACAGCGACTCTTTGCAGACTTAGAACAGATGCATGACAAATGTGGGATAGTCAGCATCTCACTACAGTTTAGATCTAGATTTGGATACCTACATTTGCTGATGTTTTATGTACTTACTGAGAATGACAGCACCCTAGTTAGCAGCTATCCAGTCAACAAAGTGAAAGGTTAGATAGCCATTTAGGCCCTCACCTACATTTACTCAACCAAAAAGCAGAAGAGAGATTATACGTTCAGTTCAAATGTAAAGCATACAATTTTAGGTATCCAAGACCAAAACTGAATTCTAGACTAAAAGCTAGGAAGACCCCACTGGCACTTTTTTGGGTCACATCTGCACTAGAAGTAGAAGGAACTTTTACTCTGAGCTACTAAGTACTTATTCCTTCTGGGTTCTTGACAACTGACTTGGAGTATGAATCAATAGTTTCTTAGTGACTACTGTTTACTTTTCCTCTGTCGCTTTGTTAACTAAGTTATAGAGCCTGGATGTCCAAGTCTTAAAATCACTTCGAAACGACTCAGTCTCTGAACAGCCTTCCTCCACCTCTCCCCTACTCTCGTATAAATAGATCAATGTCACAGAGAAACATTATGTTTCACAATACTGTGCTTTGATGTCCTCACATTTCAAGATTAAATATTTTCATATTGAGAAGTAAGCACACTGTCAGAACAAGAACTGAGAGAACAACCGGACTGTCTATTTGAAAGACTTAGAAACAAGGGAAATCTCTCACTAGTCCTCCGAAGTATTTTACTTTGAAATCAAGATACTCACAATAATGTAATCTTCTCTACCAAATGAACAAGCCTATTATAAAGGATTAATTTAATATCATATTTTGCTCAAATATATTGTATTCAACTGAAAAACATTCTCTTCAAAACATACCACTTGCCATAATCGCTAAGAAAGTACATAAGCAATACTGTTCACAGAACCAAGAAAACTGGAACTAAGATTTTCGGACCAATATGGAATCTAAAGTCAACTACTGAGAAGAAACTCTGTTCTACTTCTGACTCAAAGCCCAACTGAAGACTGAAACAGCTACTTTTCTTCAGTCAGGTAATCTATCTACAATTGTCTGGAGTTTCAGCTGGTTTGGAAAAAAGCAAGCTACTCAACAGCTTTGGGAAAGCATTTCCATACATGTTATTAAGCAATAGTCAGGAAAAGAATAACTGCAAAGAGATGCATACACAAACTCAGAATCAACACCAACATCACGCTGCATCGTAGTTGCAGCAACTATGTTCTCAGTTAATCAAAGCTGGATGACATTCTCCTGCAATGCAAACAGCAGGGCTGCACTGCAATTCAACATGCAACTGTAGACCACACGCTCGTTCCTGAGAAGCTTACTGAGCAAGCAGCAGCAGGAGCAGCCACTGCTACATGACTTTCAGGATAAGCTACTGCAGCTTTGCTGGAAACACCAAGATCACCTGGTGTATTTATAATCTTAATAGTTACAGTTTACACTTGCAAGGCAGCTTTGTAACTGTTCTGTTTTTCTCTTACAGCCTCACTAGAAAGATTCCCATGAAGCATCTCTAATCTGCAATACAGAACTGCTTTCTCCATCACACACTTCAAAGAACGTCAATAAGACAGCATCAGTTATACTTGCAAATTCTATTTATGTCGGTATAAAGGACAGACGAGCTGCTCAAACTAGCAAATATTGAAGAATAAATGAATATAGCAATTAATCTTATTTATCCTTGTGCTTACAGTAATTCTATGCAAAAGAAAGGGGAATTGATTTTACATATTTCCTGAATATGAAGTTGATTTTGTTCCAGGGTTTATTTTCGCAGCGTAAGGCTGAGATAACACAAAAAATCCACTGAAATAAAAACTCACCCAAGTGAATAAGAGCCAGCTGTACTTGCAAGGAAACTCATGGAGAGGCCACTATCAGCACCTTCATGAAGAATGCAGGACTCCTTTGCAGATATGAAGGGATGCAGATGCATGCCACTGAATTAACTCATTTTTAACATAGTGACTGAACTAAGAGCCTAGGATCCTTCGGCTATCACTGGAAAGAGATAGCCTGATCCATGAGGGCCCCCAGTGATCTCCCAGTGTCACCTACATATCATGAAGTACGTAAATGAACACTGATTTACACTGAGTCACACATCACTAAATCTACGTTTCTGAATGAAGACTGCTCTCCAGTATAGATGCCATCAAGCAGAGATCACAAAGCGTTCGGCACAAACACAAAAAACTTCTCAAAGTGCTGTGCTACTTCAAGCAGCACTTTCCCATTTCATTTTCGCTACTCCATCCCAACATCATCAGTCATTTATTCATATGATGTAGCTTAACTACAGTACCTTTAAAGAACAGGGAAGACTTGAACTTACATATGCATTCACATCCTCAAACATCAGAGTGGCTCAAAATCCAACTTTAAAAGCAGGAATGTAGTTTTCCCAATTCAGGCCTCCAACTTACCACATTTTTGAAGTCATCTTCTGCTTCATCAAACTTTCCTTGCTTGAGCAGCAGATGTCCCCTCTGTAATCTTGCCTGAAATGAAATAGAAGATACTTCTTTTCAATTTACATATTGGAATTCAGGAAATTATGAACATTTGTTTCAATTTCCTTTTTTTTTCCTGCTAAAAGTTTTATTTTACTACAGCTACCAAGTTGAGTCAGAGACATCACCACCTGTTCTTTGCCTTCTTAAAACCAGCAATGTTAAGAGGCCTCTGACAGTAAAGAATTACTTTACACCACAACTGAGAGATAAAGCATATACTTTTCTAATAAATAGCAGTAACTTCCAACATAAATGAAAGAACTCATTTCAAAAGCTGCACAAAACAGGGTGAATATTAACCTTCAGCCACTTCCCTGGTTACACCTGGTCAGAGATTTTTTTTTAAACCAGCAGAAATAATTTTTAATATTTCCCACACTGAGTTCCTCCACTAAACTTTCAGAGAAACAGCAAGTATGTAACGAGGCAAATTAATGATTTATATGATTTGATTTATGATACAAATTCAACACTGAATTTAACACTTGGTACTCTACTGGAAATTATACAGGACATGCTACTGAACATGGAAATCAGAGAATTGGGTAGAGAGGACTCCAACATCATCTCCAACTAGTTAGGCAGCCTCTCCTCATACGGTAAGCACAAGTGAGCTATGGGTAAGTCGGAACTTGCAACAGCCCCACGGGATGGGACTGAAACTAGCACAGCTCCTGTAGAGAGGAGAAATGCCTCAAATGAAATACTCATAAGGACAGAAGAGAGCAGGGACATCCGCTCTCCCTCCTCCAACCTGAGAGAGAAGCGTGCATAACTGAAAATGGAACAGCTGCAAATAAGAGAAGGAAAACGTACAGGACAAACCCATGAGGAACATGCGCTTAATGAAACCTTTAGTTTCTAGAATAACAGTCTAGACTGTACTCAGTATTTGCAAATTCAAGTGCATACACTACCGCTATTACTTTATCATATTTAAAGCTCTGAGTTATAATGCATTTTCTATTTCTGTTTAGCAAAACCTGAAAAACAACCTCCTTTGAAGTAATTTTTTTTTTTTACGCTTGAACAGTTTCCAATTTCAAGAATACTCACGGATGTGAAGTCCTGCTTTAATTCAACCACTTTACTTAAATCACGAATTGCTGCTTTAGATTTGCCCATGGCTAAGTACACCGTGGCTCTTCTGTAATAAGCAATGTAGTTATCGGAGTCTCCCTCTGCAAGCGAATGAAGAGTAATCAGAATACTGTCTCCAAAGTAACTGAACCTTTGGGTACAGCTAAACTGTAATGACTACAAATATACTTCCCCAGTTTCAAGCCATTGGAGGAACTATATTTATCAATAAAACATTTGTTCCAAGTAATTTTATGCAGTTTAATTATTGAACAATAGAGATTACAGAAACACGGTATATTTTAAATAATTCAGACTTCTGAAGGTGAAATATGTACATATTTTTCAGCTTTGTACAAGAAAAAACAGCTCTTACATACTAACCCTTTATCTCAAACTGCAGGCCTGCATTTGAAAGCATGTTAATTCATCATTCCCCATTCCACTGTATAGAAAGCAAACTAGTAATCCCAAAATGACCCATATGTTAGACCACTGTCATTACAGATGCATAAACTCTTTACATCATCCATTTAACAGAAGCAACTTCTTTCTTTAATATACGTGGGCACCAACAGCCTCCCTCAATGGCAGACAAAAACATGTACTATATAAAAACCAACTTCAAGGCTAGGATGTTTGACCTGCAGACCGTGTACAAGATCCTGCAATTTTAACACCATCTAAACCTAGCGCATATACAAATATCACTACAGGAGGGAAACACAAGCCTCTGAAAACAATACTTTTCTTAATATCCTTCACTATGCAGCATTTCAAAGAAGCAGATGACAGTTACTCTGGCTCTCAAGGAAGGGTAATTTAGATCACCTAAACAACAAAATGCAGTAAAAGATAGCAGACTATTAGTATAGCAGACTATTTACTGGATTTTAAAAGTATGCTTCTTTTAAGCATCACAGAACTTCCAGACAAGAACACACATCTAAGGAACAAAACAAGGATGTCTCTTCCTTACCTCATCTGAGATTACAGTTGAGCTTTAAGGTAAACAAAAGTATTACCAGAAATCTTAAGGCAAGTAACTGAGCTCCATTTCTGGCCGCCTTCAACACCAAAACACTTTTTCCAGAGAGATATGAGCTAGTATCTGCACTCTTTGCCGACTGTCTCTTGGTTACGGACCAATTTCTAGCATTGTTAAATAATATTCCATCAATAATCCCCCTGCTGTAATACACATCGTAAACTATGACTGCAGATGTCAGGTTAATTCAAATGTTACTACTACTACTAAGAAAAGGAAAATTTGGGATTAAGTCTAGCTGCGTACGCCTAAATATGCAGAGCAGGAACAACCAGTATCCACGCAGCATCTAACTAAACATCCCAGGAAGGTAACAACAGTGGATATGGTCATGCTCTTCTACTTTCTACCAGCTGCCTGAGCACAGTTAGTGAAGCAGAGGATTTCATGCCATACAAGCATCTCACACCACTTCCCCCTTTGCGACACCACCATCACTGGCAGGGCACACACTAAACTGGACTGTTCAGCAACTTCAGTTTAAAGCTTCTCAACTTAAAGGAATAAAGCGTACTGTTAACATTAACTCCACTCAGATCCCACAGGATCGCTTTGGCAGTCACACAGAGGCAAAAGGAGCAAGAGACCATCTCCATAGAATGAGGCACTGCCATAGCACAGAAAAAGAGGCTCCCCTCACTCTCCTTATGTAGGAGGAGCTGATCTTGTAGAACTAAGAGAAAATACTAATAGCTCAGAATCAGCAGGTGTGTCATTTACATTTCATTTTTAGACCAAGACATAAGCAGAAAAGTCTCAGTAGTACAACTCATTACTGCCTAGCACCGTGATATTCACTTCAAAGAGAAAACAATGCACTTGTAGATAAACGTATCACAGCAAAGTCCAACAACTTAAAACCCATGATATGCGACTGAGAAAATACAGTGTTCATTAACACTGCTTTTTATTGGCGTTGTCTGCCCCTGTTTCAATTCAAGGATTTGAACCAAACTTACTTTAAAATTTATAAATCAGTTGTTTCAATGCAAATGCTGCTTTCTTCAAATACATACCTATAGCTGCATGAAAGTGAGACAGAGCATCTGCTAGTTGTCCAGCAGCCAATAACTTCTTCCCCATTTCAAGCTGCTTTTCTACTTCAGCATTTATTCCACACTCAGCTCCTTCAACAAAAACAAAGATCAATGTTCTGAATGACCAGTTTGATTATACCAAAGACGTGAAACAGTAATATGAACTATACAAAAAGCATCAGTACTGGCGTTGAACAAAAGGACCACATCTCCCCATCCTAAAGCAACCTGCAGTCTAATACACTCTTAGCATGTCCTCTGGTTTTGTATTGAACTAACTCAGAAATTAACTAGAGAGGGACCCTTTAACAAGGACTACAGCGACAGGACAAGGGGAAAAGGCTTCAAACTAAAAGAGTGGAGATTTAGTATCAGATGTTAGGAAGAAATTCTTTAGGATGAAAGAGGCTGCCCATAGAAGCTGTGGGTGCCCCATCCCTGGAGGCACTCAAGGCCAGGCTGGATGGGGCCCTGGGCAGCCTGAGCTGGTGGCTGGCAGCTCTGCCCACACCACAGGTTTGGAACTGGATGATTCTTAAGATCTCTTCCAACCCATAGTTCTATTATTCTGTGAATTAATCTTAAATTAAAACAAACAAATTTAAAAAAAACAGCAGCACCTTGTAGCTGTTTCACAGTCTAAATAAAAGCTACACTACCTAACTACATTAAAGGAAAGGTATTAAAACTTCTCACACAAAGGTGACTGAACAATAAGATATTTGTAATAAAAGAACAGTCATTTCTGAACATAAGTCATCGATATTTTAGAACCAGGAGCTTCAAGATCCAGGATCTCATTTTTATTTTCCTTTCCCACTCTTCAATACAGTTCATAATTCTTACAGTTACACACTGTAAGGAAATTATTGAGCTGCCTATACAAAACAATGACAAAAAATGTCTTCTGTATCCACTAGAAAAAGCTCTACCTGTTACCAAGATCGACAAGAATTCACCTGACTGGATTCAGAAGCATCAATTCTATCATTTGCTTTATAATCCCAGTATCAAACAAATTCCTCTAAGTTAATGAAAACAACTACAAAATAAGTCCCAAATTTTTGTTGTTGTCATTTAGATAGATTAAGTTAAAAGAGTAACATTATTTATCACATAACCCATTTGGGGAACGTTTATAAAACATTTTAAAATCCTTTCCAGGTGCTTTGCATGAAATACAAATAGCTTTGCTAACAATGGTACAGAAGTCTTTCTTGACAGTAAGTTTCTCATACAGAGAATTCTACTTCAAGGTAGTCTTCATGTGAATGTCATTTTCATGAAAAAAACCCTGCCATTCTGTTTCGATTTTGCATTGTGGTTGCTTTTCTGCTTTTAAAGCTTAAAAGTTTTCATCACCGAGTTGTCCATCCATCACCCTTTAAAATGACATAAAAGTTCCCACACGCTTGGAAAAAAAGTCTATACATTTCCCTGGCTTCGGAAGTAAACTGGCAACAAGTCAGGTATTAACCACAAGCAGACATGAAGCCATCTCCCCACAGAGAAGCATCTAAAATCTTTCAGACTTGTGGAGCTGGATCCTAGAAGCAGGCTGTACATAGCTCTCTGATACACCTACATAAGGCATTCAGGTTTCACAAAATCTCACGTTTCTTACCGAGCATCCTTATTTCAGATCTAGGAATGCTGGCACTGCCCTAAGAATAGCTTCCACTACAGGACGTGCCTGTACTACTCAGCGCCTTTCATACACACAATGCTCGCTACAGTTCTGCAGTTACATAACACATTCATCAGGAGAGATCTTTCTCCTTGAGAATACTGAAGATGGTAACAGCAAAAAAAAAAAAAAAAAAGGAAATGAGGAAAGCGACCGCTTATAGTAAGGAAACGAGCAACTTGGGTGGAGAAATAAGGCAAGCAAAAGCAACAACAGGAATTCAAGTGACTGCAGGTTCCCTGCCTGCAAAACAAAACTAGTTACTGGACTTGCATTAAAACCTGACCCTAAAAGCTGCTGAACATGGTAAATCGATGAGGAATCTCCAGCCTATACAACCAGTGTAGCCATGATGAGAACTGACACGTACCGTAACTACACTGGAACACTGCACAAACCTGATCATTGTACTGTTCTTTCATGTAACTGTATCACTAACATATTTTTTGGCAGTAGGCAAACAGTGGCTCTGAATCAGCTGCCCCAGCAGACAGCTGAGGATCAGTACCAAGAAAAGGAGCCAGTGCTGCTGACCCTAAGGAACCAAATTCTGCACAGGGCATCCGGGCACCTCTTGGCTCTTCAGTCTGGGAAACACACGAGCCAACTCCAGCCAATCTTTCCAGCAGACAGATATCAGTGAGCCAGATACAGAGAGCTCAGCACTACAGCTAAAAAAGCTAGCTATGCTCCAGCAAGAAACTAATGATATGTGCAAGCATGCTGTTTAAACACTTCCCATTATTTTAACTTGGATATTCTTATTCCTAAAAGGTGCCCAGCTGTCATACAATCAGTGATGAGCTCAAGCTAGCAGATACAGGAGCCCCAGCTGTTAGAGCATCAGTTGGGACAGGCTAAGAACCTGAGCCAGGCCTCGACGCAGGAGTAGAAGAGTGGAGAGATGCATTCCCAGGCAAGAACTGGCACCAGCGCTGACACCTGAAAGGGAGGAGGTCAGGAGGGAAGATAAACAGGTGCAGCTAACCCGTTTTTCCAGTTAAATATACTCACTTCAAATAAATTATAGCTTTCTGGGAGCATTTTTGTTTTATTACACCAGCAAGTGCTATTATGTGCATATGAACTTCCAACTATATCCTCATATAATCAGTCCAACTCCTAATGTAAAAAAGCTTTAAAAAGCCCTCCAACTTCAGAACAGTGTTAAGGTTTTGCATTTGCACACATTCCTGCCTTTTTCCCTACTGAATTTTCGACTTTCTTGTTTCAAAGCCTGTCCCTAATCTGTTAACAGGACTATGAAAACAAAAAGAGACTGTGTGCGTACCAGAAACAGAATTTTCAATGTCATGTTTTTCACAGAAAAAATGGGTATGTCACTAAACTTTTTTTTTTTTTTTTCATTTAAGTTCAGTGATTGTTTTGCCTTGGGAAGCAGCAATCCTGCTTCTGGGATGGTTTTGATTCAAATGCCCTGTGTTCAAAAAAAACAGCTGCTAACTCGAGACTTGTTGTAAAATAGGTTTGGGCTTTGCTTTTGTATGCATGTAAGCAAGTTTCTCAATGACAAGTCTGAGCAAAGGAAGAAGTGGACAAGCAAACAGTTTCATGACTGATAAGAAAAAGCCCAGAAGAAGCCTCAGAGCACAGCAACGCTTTCCCCACTCCCCACCATACAACCACCCTTCGCAATTTGTGGTGAGATTCAAAACCTTCCCAAACTCAGGACAGAAACATAAGGAATGGGAGTGAGACAGACACTTAACTGTACTGACAGTAACAAACCGAGCTCTGCATGCTTGAAACCCACTCCTTCTTCCCCTTATTAAATTTCCTTTGTCTGAGGATGGAGCACGGAAAGAGGAACAATACTCCTCTATCCCTGACAGTTGCCACTATTTTGTCGCTGTTAGCATGGATGATTAAGTTGTGAAGGATCAATCTTCCCAAGAGTCAACTTGTATCAAACGGGAGGGAATTCAGCAAACAGGACAGGAAGGGGTGAAACGCAACTTCCTACAACACCAAGGATTCTAAAAATACTTCTACCTGAACTCATTTACTAGCCAGATATAATTCACACTCATAGATAATAACTCTAATTTGGCATTAATGCAGGCTGACTTCTTCACTGCCTCACAAATTAGATGCCACAAGACACTTCTACAATGAAGACGGCAAGATGCAAATGCCTTTGAGTTCAGAGAAAAGTAATACCGTGAGGAAAAAAAAATCCTGAACTCCTTAACTACATTTTCAGGAAAACAAAGTTGTGAACTAAAGTGTTAACAAGTTCCGTAAATAAGTTCCAGAAACATCACTTCTCAGCCTATTACTCTATTCCAAAATATCTATACTAAACTGAAGAAAATATTCGCCAAATTAGGAAACATGGCATTAGTAATTCTATATATCCCTTAAACTGCACACCTGACACAAGTTGACAACACTGAGGAAAGAATCCTCAGCAGGAACACTGCTGTCATACTCAGAGAAAGAAGCATACATGGACAACTGTTTTTCCCCTAGCAGTACCAGAGCACACACCCAAGAAAGCCATCCAACACCAGAGAGGAGCAGTTTTGGACTACAGAGCATCTTTGCCACCATACGTCCACGTCACCTCTCAGCCAGCTCAAGTATTTGTCAGTTTACTGCTTTAAGGAGCAAACTTCTAATGCCAAGCCCAGGTTGGCCCTAAGTTTGGAGATTTATCCTGAGTATTGATGGCTTCGGTTCCATCTCAACCCACCAGCACCAGCAAGAGGACATTCCTCAGGCTGAACTACCTGCACCATTCTATAACCAAGTTGTACATTTAACAGCGGCCTGAGAATAAGTTTGACTACACAGGTGTTACTGATAGCATACTCATACTCAAAAAGCAAACGAGGCCACGGGAGGGGCAGATAAAACCGCTCTCCTGTTTTTCACGTACTAATGTCGAGGCACAGGGAAAACAAATAAAATATAAACAAGTTCAACACAACTGTCAGAAGCATCGGCAAAGCTGTAGGACAGGCGCTGGCAGAGCGCTGGGAACGCCTCTACAACGACCCGGGAGCCCCAGAAGGGCACGTACAAGGGACAGAGCCGCGAGGCCCGGGCGACCCGAGGGCGGAGCATGGGGACGGGGCCAAGAGTCCCGGCACTGCCGGCGGCCCGGGGCGCGAGGCACGCACGCACCCGGCCAGCACGGCACCGCCTGGGCCCCGGCGAAGGGCCGCCCCACGCCCTCGGCCCGCTGAGGTGGCAGCTCCCGGCCTCCTCCTGCCCCAGGCCCTTCCCAGAAGCGCCCTCCCGCGGGACGCCCCACCGCCACGGCACCGCCGACCCCGGCTCTCCCGACCCGGCCGCGGGGCTCCCCCGGGGCCTGCCGGCGGGGCGGGCCCTACGCCGTCCCCCCGCCTCGCACGGACACCTCCCCGCGCCCCCTCACCCTGGTACTGCAGGTCGAGGAGCACCAGCAGGAAGGGCAGCGCGGAGCCTAGGCGGCCGGCGGAGCCCGCAACTGACACCATCGCCGCGGTCGCCCGCGGCCGCAGTGGCGGCGCCCCGACCCGACGGCTCCGACTCGTGCGGGGAGGGTCGTGGGCGCCGCTGATTGGCCGCTCCGCGCGCGCCCGCCCCTCGCGCTCCCGGAAGGTGGAAGCGGCGCGAGGGCGCCCCGCCCTGCGCTGCCGGGAGGCGAGGCCGCCCGTCACGACGCGTGCGCAGTAGGGAGGCCGTGCCTCTAGGTTGTCCCACCCACCCACCTCGAGCGGCGCATGCGTACGAAGTGGGGCGACGCCGCTGCCCTCAGCCGGTGTCCTGAGTAGAGGTGGCTGCGCGTCCGAGGCCTACTTAAGCCGGTTAGCAAGGGGATAAGCTGGGCTTCTCCTGTGGTAGGGAAACTTTGCTCCAGGCACGGAGTTTGTCCATTCCTAGAGTGTTTTTGGCGGGTGTGGATGATGACCTGGGCTGCCACCCCCAGAGCAGCCCTGGGGATGGTGCAGGCTGGCCTGAGGAGAACAGAGTGAGCTTATGGCTGGCAACACAGGTGGCTGCCATTACCCATCCTGAAGGCAATATCTCAGGACTACTCAGATAATACATCAACAAGCAATAGTGCAGAAGTAAATTGATACTGTCTCTTCATTGTTGTACCCAAATTAACCACAAAGCTGACAGAGGTGAGCATGGTTTCAAACTGTAGCTTTTATTGTACCCTGTGTCACAATCCTGTTTCCCACTGAAGTGGAGCGCTGCTGAGATGGGCAGCTTGCAAACACTATTAGGGAATTTACCAAACTGTGGAAAAATCAGTGATGTGACTGAACAGAGCACAGCATTCTCATGGTAGGGGTTCATATTAGGCCTATAAACTGAAAGCAAAGCCTGTGTAAGATAGCTTGCAATCTAGCAGGCTTATGTTTGGAGACGTTTTCCCTTTTTTCCGTAATTAAAATAGATGTACTCTTAGTAGAGAGAAGCTAATGGTGTATGTGCCAAGTCATTTGTTGTTTCAAGTTATCTACCGTGTGTTGCTTGACAAACAAGTCATATTGGGGCATATTATATAATGATAAACCCTACCAATGTTTAAAAATAAAAATACTGTTCTCACGAGAATTCTGCCAAGCAAGTGACAAAGCTGAGACTCAGTGTCTCATTCAGCAACCACAGAAATTTCCTTTTTCTTTCTAATCACGTTGCCCTTTTCACTCTAGACAGTATAATCTACAAGCTTTCTTGAAAGATGAGAGTGAAGAAAAGAAAAGGAAGTTATCCCTCTCCAACATTTCATCTGTATGACGGTGCTTCAAGAGTATTGCCTTGAAATTTGACCTGCAGAAAATATTCAGAAATAAGAAATTGAAATAATAGAAGAAGTGATAGATGTGAAATGAATAATTGATGATGTTCTGAAGATGTCAGCATGAGGAAGAACATGACAATTCTAGTGCTATAGATAAGACAATATAAGAAATTTTAAAAATGAACCAACCAGAATATATTAGCTGTTACAGTATTTTACCCAAGAAAAGAATGTGACCAAAGCCATATGAAATTATTACGGCAGAGCAATTTCCACCTCGAGCCCCTAAAATAACCAAAAATACTATCATGAGTGATGGTTTACTTAATAGGCCCTTGATTACAAGATTAGGAAAAAAAAACAGTCTAGAATAAAACTCAGTACTTAATACTGGAATACCAAGCACAAAAGTTCAAACCCCTTAAGACAAAAGTATTATGATGAAAGTATCAAATACCATTTTGGATGCTTGACAAGCACTTATTGGAAGGTCAATATTTCAGGCTGATACAGTAATGTAAGAGCAGTGTGTAATGCCAACAGTTCTGAATGATGTACTCAAAGAAAAAGTGCTTTTCGTTGTCACTCATAAAAATCTCATCAGGTACACAGATGCCTACACATTAATTCTTGAATGAAACCATAAATCATGTAGGAACGTTCTTGATGATCATACATCTCAAAACATATATAGTTAAAGTATAAAATAAGTATAGGCTTGAGAGGAAAAAAAGTCTTTAACACATATTCTCCTTAGCAACTTCAGAAGCAGACAATGCAGGGGAGGAAAAAGAAAGCACTAGTGCACATGACATGTAAACATTATGTTTTGGAATTGGAAAAGTAGCAAAGCAACACAACTGTAATGCAAAAAAATCTTTTTAAATGATTAATCAAAGTTAGGCTGGCATCAGAAATGAGTCTCTTCAGCAGTTTTGAGTTTTGGAGCAGATGGCAAAAACAAAACTAAGTTTAAAGACAGGCAAGGAATTTTCTGTTACTGCTTGTGATGTATGGAGAAACAGCAGAGGGCATCCACTAGCAAGGAATGACTTTTTAAACCACTCATTGCTGTTTAAAAGGCTAGCAAACTGAATGGTGTATGGATATAGTTAAGTCTATAGTTTCTGTTTATTAACTGAGAAACCTGCTCAGATATCATAAGATACTGTGAGAAGCCTACATTACACACAAGAACACACAAGGTACTGGAAGGACCCTGCTCATTACCTGTGAGCCAATGTGCTTGACAATATGTTTTAATTAAGAGTTCTGTTTCCAGAAACACTCAAACAAACCAAACCATTTCCCGATGAAGGGAAAGAAGCAGTATAGCAGGCTGTTACATTATATGCACAGACTAGTATGAAAATATAGGTATGAAAATATAGGAGAGAGAAGATGGTAACAGGGATGCTGTTCTCAAGGGCTTCTTGTAAGAGATCTCTGAGACTTCACACCTTGTTTTTATTTTCATCTGTGCACATGTCCGTTAGAAACTTGGCTGTGTTGGAGCCAAATGGGATAGTAGTAGTACCCATATATGTTGATAACAAAGAATTGCTGTTTATGTAGCCACCTGTTTTGGTAGTTCTGTAGTTTTACATTTGGATTGGTATTTAAACAAGATTGTTTTAGAGCTATTTCTTTTCTGGGCTCCTTTTGCAGCAAATGGAAGCAGAAAATCTCCTACGGACTGCAGTTCCACACACAAACTAAATTATCTAAACTTCCACTTGGAAAAGCTTATATTCATCCATAAACTTGAAGGGGAGCATGAGAGACCGCTCTTCTTTAGGGTAAGGTTAGCCTCTGTAAATGCTTTTCCCTCCATATTTCCCTAACAAAATTCCACATGTATGTCTTTGTCACATCTGTGAAGGGAGAACCATGTTTCTGGTGTGGAATTATTTAGCTCTCAACCTTGTGGTTAGATGCTATATATATATACTAGCTACTGCCTGCTTTTTATACTGATATGAAGGTGCTTTTTATAGGCCATTTCGTGTCTTTTATGTGAAGCTTATTTTAATATGGGTCCTTGAGTCTGCTTTATTCACTAAATTATATTGCTATGGTTAATTATAAACAGAGCTGTAGGACAGAAGTTGGAGAAGAGAATTAGACACCCATGTTTCCTTACAATTAATTTTAAATGTATTTTAATCAGGGGAATTATACTATGTCTGTAACTTTTCTCCTTAGCCATGGTAGCAGCAACAAATTCCAGATACCTCAAAACACAGTCACTATCTCCTGCCTAACTTAAACTTCTCGTATAATGAAGCATCAAAGAGGGAAGGAGCTACTAGTAACCCCCTATTACTCTTTACCTTGACATCTTAGATTCCCAATAAGAGTTAGATGAGTAGCAGATACTTTTGTGGAGTTTATTTTGAACAAGAAATATTCCAGAAACAATTCACATTTAAACTTAATTTAAAATTGAAACAATTAAACCTAAGCTGTATTTTTCAAGTCTTTTGATTTCAAAGAAAAACTCACTTTTGTGGATTTTTGATGGGGCAAAGGCTTAACAAAACAAAATATATGAAACACGCTTTCCTCTTTTAAAACAGTTTTTCATTTTCATTTCTTACAGCAAGGAACATTTTAAAATAAAAATTCTACTCTGAAGTTACAAGGCAAGAAATTTTGCTTCAACTATTAAAATACTTCGGTATTTCTACAGTATCCTACACTTGATCTAAGCTTTCATGGCTGAAATACTAAGGTTGAGAAACGGTGGTTCTTCTTCCTTTTTCATACAATTTATTTCTTGCTCAACAAAAATGCTGAAACATCCCAGTCACAGAAAAAAACTGTAACTGAGTTACAATTCATTGCATGCTATTAAAAATTCACCCAGCAAAGTGTTAAAAGTCCTTGATTCAGTTTCAATGTTTATTGACCTTTCTATTGCTCCTATTATGTCACCGATTTCTAAACACAAACAAGTTAAATACCACATAAGTCATATGATAGACAGTAGACGTTTTTTTCTGAGTGTAAACCTGAACTTAAGTGAGTGGAACTCACTGAATGAAACCCATGAGTTGGAATGGGGATATCTACCCTGTCTCATGCTACAGACAGCCTGAAAGCAAATCAAATACAATTCAGCATAGCGTCCCGAGATGAATGACAGGGCTACAGGATATGGTGACTGCATAGCTATATCAGGCAGTGAGCCAGGCTGAAGCTGGCATCACTCCTCGTCTCACAGAGGCATGCAGCACGTGCCCTGAGACTTTCGAACATATGAAAACTATGACAGGTCAAGAAAGGAGTTTGAATGGTCAAGAAAGCACTGGTGCACTAAAGCTGTAGTACCCTTTTTCTTTTAAATACCTGTAATTACCTTCTTGTATGTATATTGACAAAAAGGTAACGGGAAGGCAAAAAGTCATCAGAAACAAGCCAGTAATTTCAGTTTACACTCACCAAAGAAAAAATGAAAAAAAACTCACAATGCTGTTCTTGGCATATGACTTAAGTATTACCGCAAATAAAAAAGTCAGGAAGCTATTCCAGTAATATCTATGTTTAAAGTAGATAAAACTCACAATCAGTGTGTTTGCAGATATTTCTTTAGAGTTAAGTTGAATTCCCTCCATGGTTGGGAGAAAGGAAGATAAATAAATTGTGTATGGCTGTCTCAGTAAAATCCAGGTAGACTCGTTGCATGAAGACAAACCTTTAAAAGAAATAGTTTTATTTGAAGAAAAGAAGAAGACTTAGAGAAAAGTACCCAAACTTGAAAATGAAATTTGTTAAACTAAATGAAGCAGTGTTTCTTCAAGCTACTTGATCACAGCTAGTGTTGTGTGTTGGGACTGTGGTAGGGGCACAGGACTCTGACAGAAGAAATCTGGGAGAGCGGCTCATCCTACCTTTATTTTAAATGCTTTGTTTTTGTATGGTGAGAATATGTATTGAAATGCTTTCCTCATGTAAACTAAGTGATGGTAAGATTGAAAGAATGTAAATACTATAGGTATTGATGTTGAAAAATGTGCAGTAGAGGGAGTTGGCAGGAAGGAAAAGATTAAATAAACTGAGAATCTGGCCAGATTCATTATTATACCTGTACCATGCTGTTCAAGTCAGCTTTCCACCAGTTAATGATTACTAGTATGCGTCACTCCAAGATCGCTGTAAGAGAAAGATTAGTGAAGAGTCTGTTTCTCAGTTCCCAAGACAATTTCTCCACAGTCCTTTCAAATTAAAACATCTTGCAGAACAGGGTGTCCTCCTCCATTCCACAAAACATGCAGATAATTGCTTCACTTAACATAATGCCTCAGGACTCCCAGGACACCACCAGGCCTTGCTGTCCCTGCCCAGCCTTCCCTAGCACTGCCCGCGGCCCAGGAAGCCATGTCACTTGCCCCACCATGGGCAGCCATGGGCCCATGTGCCCAGTCTCAGCCTATTCCCGGCCCCAGGGAGTTGCTGCTCATCTGCCCTGCTCCCTAGTTGGGTGATGGGACAGGCTCTGGCTGCCAGACCCTGTCCTGACAGACCCTGCGGAGAGCAGGCGGCCATTCTGAGCCCTGACACCTTCCCCTGCTAGCCAGGACATTTTCCAAACAGCTGAGGCCAAGACACTATCATATTTCCCCCCACAATCAGAGTAACCTCCCTTCTTTGTGTTCTCCAGTTGCAGATACCCTCTGCAAGCCTCATAAATGCCTTTTTCTAATCTCAAGGTCTGAGGTTTACTTCTTGCATTTTAAATCACTCACCTCATCCTATTTTAATTCAATTCTTAGTTCTCCTCACCAGCTTCCCCATATTTTTCTACTTCCTAGAAAGTTCTGTTCTTCCCTATTCCTTTATTCCTGTACTCTAGTAAGAAAAAGCACAGTCAGCAATACACTGTGTCAACAGAGCATGAAAAAGCCTTCCAGAACAGTGGATAATACAAAACAGTTCCATAAAACCCTCATGCACACAAAGTACCTCTAGAGGACTCCATTAAGTGCCAGAGTCCTCTACATTAAGTAGATGATTAAAGGAGTAATGTAGACTTAAGTACATGAATGTAGACATTAAATCTATATTATTTGATAAATTTGGACTACTAACTGGGAATAATCTTTATTTAAACTGTAGCCTGTAGTAGGCTGGCATGTGGAAAACAACATGCTAGGGAACAATGAGATATACTGGATAGAATGGGGAAAGAGTGTGAAAGGACTGGGTAAAACAAACTGGAAATAAAAAAAATGCAAGGGGAAGAAAATATTTTGAATTAGGACTCTAGAATGTCTTAAGTGTCTCAGCCCATATTTTAGCTTCTCCAAAACTGCATTCAGCTACCATCCATTATTGCTTAAAAAAGGCTGGGAAGAGGAGGGAAGGGGAGGGGAGATAAGCAAAGGGAAGGGATTTATACGTTGGATTTATGGTGATTGCCCACCACTGACTGTGCAGGAACAATAATCTCATCTGTTCAAACCAGACTGCTGGCTATCATAAGCTTCTTGCACTGAGTCTAACAGATGGGGAAAGACTAAAAATGCTCTTGGTCTCCTCTGCTACTAAATCCATGCACATTTTAGGAGAGCGCCTTAATCAGCAAGCTGTATATGATATAAGGAGAGGAAGGAGGAAGAAGGCATTAGCAAGTAGAGAGTATACCACCCTTGCCGAATGAGGCTGTACCACTTGTAGCAAGTAATTGAAGATTAATCAAGCTCTAGAAGAAGGAAGAGGGAAAGAATGAGACTTTCTCTAGCAGACACAGTGATGTCCCTAACCTCACAAAACACAAAACTTGCTTCTAGCTCTTGCTGCAAGGCCTGGTTGTGCATTTTATATTAAACAGATACCATAGTAAGCAGCTGAGATCCAAGTGTATCACTTCATGCACACCTCCCATAATCAACTGACAAGAATTTTGAACATCTTCTCACTCAGACAACATTTATGTGATGTAAATCAGCTTTGGCCATAAATCCTTAGAATGCATGCTGAACAGCCTATGGTGTTGATAGCAGCTAGAGCACTTCCAGAAGGGCATGGGGTATGAAACTTCTTGGGCACAGACGGGACTGAGCATGCATTTCTTACTTCTGAGTCCTCCATCCATTCCCATAATGTGCTCATTGAAGTGTATGATCTATTTTATTTGCCTCTGAGCCTCGCCCATAGAGGCTGTGACTGTGACATTGCGTAGCTACAGAGGAAGGCTCTAGAAATAGAAATTTAATGCTTTTTGATTTCAAAAAGTCCTCTCTTCAGTATTGGTGTTAATTAAGACTTAGCACACTAAAGCTTCGATATTGTCATCTTCCTCTAGCAGTGCCTGCTCTAGCAGTTAGTGCAGCCTAATAGGAGCAGCAGATCTGCAGAAGCAACAGTCAGTAGTGAGGACTAGATTTCCACATTTCACACATGTTCAGGTTTTATGTCAGACTAACTCTAGCCTGACCCCGTGGACAGAATGCCATTAGTGACTGCAGCATACTCAAGCACTCTCAGGACATTCAAAACTGAGGCATTCATGTCATTTTTCCAATCTTGTGTCCACAGTATGCGTGCCCACATCAGTATGATCTCAAAAGAATTTCATTTTTTGGGAAGGAAAGTTGGCATCTTTGCAAATCTCCTGGCAAGTCTTGAGGGAAAAAACCTTTCCGTAGCTTAGTGCCAATGTACTTTGGAAAACAGTGGTGCCTCCCTGAACCAATGGGACTCCGTGATGGACGTTAGGTGTTGTGAACGTGCAACAGTCATTTCCTCCATTGCATCTGCAGGGTTATTTTCTATTAAATACACACTGTTTGAAATTTTCGTCCTTTTCATGAAGGCTGCACAGCATTTATTTTGGAAAGCATGATGAAAACCCCTATGGAAAAGAGGAAGAAAATTGAGAAGAGGAAGAAAATTAGGAAGGCCCCCATTACAGGAAGGAGGATGTGGAGCTGTTGGAGTGGGTCCAGAGGAGGGCCACAGAGATGATCAGCGCTGGTGCACCTCTCTTATGAAGAAAAGCTGTGGGAGCTGCACTTGTTCATCTTTGAGAAGGCTTTGGGGAGATCCCATTGCAGCCTTCCAGTACTTGAAAGGACCTCATATGCAGGAGGGGGCTGACTTTTTACATGGTCTGATAGTGACTGAACAAGGGGGTAATGGGTTTAAACTAAAAGAGGAGAGCCTTTCCCCTTTTTTCGGGGGAAAACTTTCACTCAGAGTATGGTGATGCACTGGCACAGGCTGCCCAGAGCAGCTGTGGATGTCCCAGCCCTGGAGGTGTTCAAGGCCAGGTTGGATGGGGCCCTGGGCAGCCTGAGCTGGCGGGTGGCAATCCTGCCAACGGCAGAGGGCTGGAATTCAATGATCTTTGAGGTCCCCTCCAACCTAAGTCGTTCCGTGATTCTAAGTGACCTGCCCTGCCGCACTGACCTGCGTGTCAGCTGAATGCGGACAGCACCGGGCTGAAGGACTCTGCAGCAAAGCGCGCCGTGCAGGACCCACACGAGTAACAGCAGGAGGGGGGGAGGAGGAGGCCCGGGAGGAGGGGAGCTTTCTCTCGCGTCAGGGACCGCCCGGGCCGGGGGCGGGCAGCAGCCGCGGCCCCGCACCCCTCCACGCCCGGCAGCCGGCTCTCGCTGTGCCCCCGCCCGCCGCCCGAGGTGAGCGCCTGTTGCGCCGCAGCTCAGCCCTGCCGAAGGGAAGGGGCGGGAGCGGGGAGGCCGCTTGCTGGAGCCGGGGGCTTTGGCTGGGGGATGGAGGCCGGCTTAGGGCCTCCAGCCGGGCCCGGCCTGCCCGGCCTGCGGGCCCAGTCAGGGCGTTGGGGTAGCGGGCAGCCCAGGGGGCAGGGTCCCAGCCCGGCGTCCTGCCCTGGGGCCCTGGCTCCTGCGCGAAGGGAGCTGGCTTTGCCCCCATCGTGGAGCGAACCTCAGGATGGAGCGATTCTTAACGCGGCCTCCTTAGGACTGCTCGTTTCGGGCACTTGAGGCACAGTGTCCGTGAGCTCTGTTAGAAATGTGGGCTCTGATCTGCCTGTGTCTATCCAGGGCCACCTGGGCAACGCAAGGACGCACCCAGGACAGACGCCCAGGCAGCACTTGTCATGGTGCACCGCTTCCACCGTATGTTCAGTTATAGTGTGTTCAGTCGGGGCGGCATGAAGCTCTGCATGGATGTTCCTAACTAAATACATCAATTGTGGAAAATAATCCACAGTTTGGCTTGAGTTTGCTGGTTTAAAACTGTTTTAATTAAATCTGTGCATATATGAGTTAAAGTAAGACCTTTATTTCATGTATGCTTTTTCAGGCTCCTGCTTGACATGCTGCAGGCATGGTAGTTTATGAAATTCTCTTGTTTTCTATGTAAAGAAAGGTATCTTAGATCAAGTGTATAGGACGTGTTAGGCTTAAAGGTCTTGGGGAGATGGATTTAATTACATGCAACTTTGTAGTTCACATTACTAGGAGCATATCCTAGTATAAATTTTCAAGGTGTTTAGAGGTATTCAAGGCATGAACATTTGGGACGGTTATTTAGTATTTTAAGCTTTTTTTTTAAATGTAGCTACTCAAATAAAAGTGTATGTGTAGGCTATGAATGGAAGTGAGTCTGCAATGTGAAACAAATACTTCTAAAGGAGATTAGCAGAGCATTCTCTTACTTCTTCAGGTGTCAGAGCAGTGCAAACTTCAGTGACAAACCACACAGACCTATATTTTATGCAATTAAAAATGTTAAATAAATTTATTTGAAGCTAGCAATTGCTCATGGAAGTTGAGGTGGCAAAAATTTATTCTTTTCAGCAGACTGCAGTGTTTGACTGCAATGTTACAAACGCCACATGGTATATCCAAACTTAAATGACTGATGAACAGTGATCATCAGTGCATTTGAATATGCACAGGCCACCATATATGTAGGTTAAATTCCACTGATGCTGAAAATCAGATCAAAGAACTTCTTTCTCGTTGATTTGAGGTTAATACTACTTTTTGCTAAAATGTTGTCATTTCAGCCCATCTGTAGATATCTTTGTGAAATTTAAAAATGACGTTGCAAGTGATGGAAGATCCTGAGGGAAGGTACACTGAACCTTGGATATTGTAGGTAAGTGTGGCCAGCAGGCTTAAGGTAAATGGTTCAAAAAACAATCAGTAGTGCGAAGTGTCTAGAAAGATTGCCTTCAGCTATGGTGGCTTGAGCCAACAAGTAGGAGGGCTCAATGTCCTTCATTCATGTTATTAATTTCACTGTTCTAACTTCCAATATATTGCAATTCACTTTGTAGATCAATGAGACCTTTTGCTGTACCTAGGTATGTTCTTGGAAAGTTTGATTTTCAACTGTTTTACAAGCATGAGTAAGGCAGAAGGGTGTAACTTTTCTTTGTGCTGACAAAGCAAGAGAGACATCCTAGTGGTTCATAGTTAATATGAAAAGGAAGGAATTTCCTCCCTTAGTGCAGGAGTAGCTGTAGGTGTGAAGAACTGGAGAGGCTGCTAATGCTTGAGTTTTCAGTTGCTGAAGTGAGTGTGTGATTCTCCCTGTGACTGATCTGGGTCTCTCTGATACTGGCTGAGGTTTGATAGCTGAGGGCTGAAGGAAAGGCCAGGGTCTGTGCTGTGAACCAGAGATGCATCCTGTGTTGTGGCTCAAGGGTGTGGGTGTTGGTTGCATTGACCACAGCAAAGGTACAAGTGTTCAGCATCATACATCCGTTTCTCCCCACTTGAGGTCCATCTTTTTGGTCCACAAGTCTGCTACATGCCCAGGTTTCTTTTAGGAGGAATGACCATGTGCAGCCCTGCTTGCCTCCTGACATGGAGTCAAAATACAGCCAGAGTACATATAGAAAAGTTGTTGTGGGCACCACAGAGTAACTCCGTTCCAAGGCTTACCATGACCATTGGTTGGATGTATGTATTCCAACCTATGTCTGCAAAAATGCGAGAAGGCTGTGTTTGTAGGAATATCTAGTATGTTTCATTAGATCAATTCGTATATGTGGGAAAAGTAAATAATATTTTGGACACAGCAGACAACCATATTAAACTTCCAAGCTACATAAAACTAAGAGCTTGCACTTTTTAATGGAAGCTAAAAGCTAAAAAAGCATGGAGCCAGGCTCTTGTCAGTAGTGCCCTGTGACAAGAGGCAGTGAACACAAACTGGAACCCAGGAGGTTCCTTCTGAACACTAGGAAACACTTCTTGTGTGAGAGAGCTGGAGCACTGGCACAGGTTGCCCACGGAGGTTGTAGAGTCTCCCTCTTCGGAGATCTTCAGAAGCCACCTGGACGTGATCCTGGGCAACTGGCTTTAGGTGTTGAGCAGATGACCTCCAAAGGTCCCTTCTAACTTGAACCATCCTGCGATTCTGTGATTCTTACATTAGTACATGAAACAATGTTGTTGTATTTTGCATGGAAGTGGACATATGTTACAATTAGTGGCTGTCACGTCATTATTCTTATTGGAGAGGGCAGTGTAAAAAAATGCAGATGAGAGGTGAGGCTCATTGCAAGTTCTATGTGGGGAATTTCTAGGAGTTGAGTGGATTAAAATCTTACAGGAAGTCTGAGGGATGGGAAGAAAGTGGAAGGGGCCAGAGTAGAGCTAACAGAGTCGTTAGGGGTCTAACATGGCCAGCAAAATGAGGTTGAAGGAGCTGGGCTTATTTAGGCTGGGGAAGAGAAAGCAAAGAGGCACTGTAATAGTGTCTCACAGTTGCCTGAATAATAGTTACAGAGATGTCAGAAGCAAATTTTCCTTGGTGGTAGGAGATGGTTGGTGAGACATTAGGAAAAATGTTTTCACCAGGAGGATAGCACAGCCAGGTATCAGGTTGCCCAGAGAGATCATGGACTGGCTTTTGGAGCCGTACAGAATCCACAGCTGATGTGAACCAGTGTTGTTGATAGCCCTGCTGTGAAAAGAAGGTTGGACTAGAACTTTACCAGGGGTCCCTTATGAACAGTATTTCTGCGAGTCTGTGATAGAGGATGTGGAGGAACCTACAAGTGTATGCTGTGTAAATGTTCCTGGAGAGGTATGTCTGGGGAGGACCCCATGGATGAGGAAGTGTGTGTGGAAGGGATTGAAAAGACAGGTAGATGTAAACATGGAACATGACAGTATGGCAGAGGCAGGTTAGGGAATGAAATATTAAGAAATGGTGACAGGAAGAGCAGAGTTTTGGAGACGAGTAGTGAAGATGAACAGGCTGCCCAGAGAAGCTGTGGATACCCCATCACTGGAGGTGTCCAAGGCCAGGTTGGATGAGGCCCTGGGCAGCCTGAGCTGGTGGGTGGCAGCCCTGCTCATGGCAGGGGGTTGGGAAAGAATGGTCTTGAAGGTCCCTTCCAATCCAAGCCATTCTGAGATTATTTTGTATGTTGGAGAAGAAAGATGCTAATGTCTGGGGACAGTTTTTGAAGCAACTAAGGAGAAAGGGAATTGGGAATAGAGGCTGTGGGATACTTCATGGGGCTGAGGTGTTTGGGAATGAAGGAATGCGGCGACCTGGTGAGGTTGTGGGGCTGTGGAAAGTCGGTGGCAGGACAGGAGGGAAGCTACAAGCGGCACTGGGACGGTGCGGGGCAGCACTGGGGACTCTGCATGGGGCTGCCAGCTGAGGCGCTGGGGTGCAGCGGGTGGACGAGATGCAGAGAGCAGTGCCACAGGTACCGGGCAGCTGGTCCTGCGGCGGGGCTGGAGAACGCTGCAGGGCGGCAAGAGGCTGCGAGCGGGAGGCACTGCGGCAGAGCAGGGGAGGTGATGAGCCGGGGGCGCGGGAGGGGGCAGCGAGTGGGAACTGCGGCGGGGCGGTGTGGTGCGGTCGGGCGGGGCGAGGCGGAACGCTCCGTGGGGCCGGGCCTCACTCCCCGCTCCCCTCCGCGCAGGCCCGGACCGCGGCTGCCATAACAACGCGGAGGACGCCGGCACCGAGCGGGACACGAGGGACGGAGCGCGGACATGGTGAGCGCTGGGCTGGGTGGTGGGTTGGTTGGGTTCGGCCCGCTCTGAGCCGTCTCTCTCTTTCTCTCCCGCAGCCCTTCACGGAGCGCGCCTACTTCCCGGCGGCGGGTGCCGGGTCCGGCGCGGGGCCGTTTCCCGCCTTCCAGTTCCGCGGGCGCCATGAGGGCCCGGACTGGCGGCGACTGAGCGCCGTGGACGTGGGCCGGGTGTGGCGGGAGGGGGACGTGTCGGCCCTGCAGGAGCACCTGGAGCACGTCACCTTCTGCAGCGCCGAGCGGGAGCGCTGCCCCCACTGCCAGGGCCCCGCCGACCCGCTGCTGCTCAAGCTGCTGCGCCTGGCCCAGCTGTGCACCGAGTACCTGCTGCACTCGCAGGAGTACCTGAGCGCACAGCTCGGCGGCCTGGAGGAGGCTCTGCGCGCGGCCCAGGCGCAGCGAGACCGCCTGGCCGAGGAGGTGGCCCAGCGCGCCCAGGAGGTCAAGAGGCTGAAGGAGGAGTGCCGGCGCAGGAAGAAGATGATCAGCACCCAGCAGATGATGCTGGAGGCCCGAGCCAGCTACCACCAGGTGAGAGGAGAGGGCCTGGCTGCCTCGCCACCCGTGTCTTGTGGCTCTGAGCCCCACCGAGCAGCCCCGTTCTGCTGGGATGTGGTTGCCTGCTGGCTGAGAGGCTGAGGTGCAGGTGTTGGGCTGCTGTCACAGACATCTGAGAGTGCTGCATCATCTTTAGCAAATCCTGTTTTCTCTCAAGCACTCTATAGCCTTGGATTTGCTTTTGACACATCTGAAGTGTCAGATGCACACACCCAACCGCTCACAAAGCCCACTATACTAGTGCTACTTCTCTCTGTTGCCTGTGTACCATATGCTCAGGAAACTCACAGGGCACGTGCAGTAGTGATGCTAGGGCTTAGCCTGTTTGTAGTCCAGTTGCCACTTTTCTGTGACAGTGTTCTCCAGGCACAAAGTTTTTGCCTCTGTATGTAACTCAGGAGCAATTAACGATGGTTAGGGACACCAGTGGCATAACTCATCCTTAGCACAGCAGTCTGTTCCTTTAGTGTATTTCCCAAGAGCCTTAGCATGTTGCTGTTTTTAATTTTTTTTTTTTTTTAATGAAGGAATCTTTGTTCTGGATGTAATAGTGTGGTTTGAAAAATCTGTCAGCTTCAGTACATTTCAGGACTGCAGATTCTAGCTTCAAATATAATCTGAAGTCTGGAGAGTATAGTGGATGAAGGCTTGACGTAAGATTTCAAGGTAGCTCTTTGTGTCTACAAGATTAAAGTTATGGTTTTTTTTTTCCTTTTGTTTTAAATCCTGGAATACTAACATTCCTGATTGTTGAAATTCCCCTTAGTTACACAATAGTCAAAGCACTGAGCCAATGCAAGTTTTCTTAGGGTATGTCCAGCCTTACGCTCACTGTATAGTATCAGTGTCCTCAGGCTAGCAAAGTTCTTGCGAACCGTAAGAAAACAGGTCCTTCCTTCCCTGCAAAAAGACAGGGAAGTGTAAGTTACAGGATTTATTTTGTTGGAGATCCTTAGGGATGTCTACACAGTTATTTTCAAAATGTGGTATAGCAGCCTTAACTGTGAGAAGCAGTAACTTTCCGCTTTTAGCTGCAAAGTTAACTCAAGTGTTTCTGCAAGGAAATGTGTACTTCATGCCACTGGGTAAACATACATGGGGTAGACTTCGTGGTAACATTGTCTCAATGCATGCATTTGAGCATTAGTCTTAGAATCATAGAACAGTTTGAGTTGGAAGAGACCTTTAAAGGTCATCTATTCTGTCTCCCCAGCAATGAACAGGGACATGCATCTACGCGTGGATCAGGGTGCTCTGAGCCCTGTCCGTTCTGACCTTGGATATCTCTATGGATGGGGCATCCACCACCTCTCTGGGTGGACTGTCTTAAGGACAAGATGCTGATACCATTTAAAAAAGTCTTTATACAGCTTACAGGGCAGTGTCTGTACTGTGTTGCAAAAGAAAGCTGATCATACAGAGCACATTGTGTCTAACACTGCGACTAGTTAATGCAAGGGTAGTGCTACATAATTCAGACCCTAGATATTCCCTGTGTTAGTCCTGTTTCCTGCAGTTAGAGCTTCCTTTTGCTAGCAGCGCCAAACTGACATGAAGTTTGTGCTTGAATGAATAACGTGATTTCACAGCCAATTTACTTCTGTAAGTGTTGTGCAATCTGTTACACTGTAAGCTCCCTCTTGGTTTGGTAGCAGTGCTGTGCTGTCATACTGTATGTCGTTGCTTTGGTTTTTATGCTAGCACATATTTGCTAGGGCTTTATGTCTGCATTTTTCTGCCAGATTTGTCTTAATGGTTCATGGTTTCAGTGTTTACTGGAAGATACCTCACTGTCAGTGACAGTATTTTCAATATTAGATGAAATCTGGAAATTTGGTTATGATAACAAGGTCTGGAGTTCATTGGGTCAGTATTTAACTACTTTTTATGTTCATATCAGAGTAAAGAAAGAAAAGGATTCAGCTTAGTATTTGGGGGTTGTTAACGTGTATTCATTTGAAGAATTCTGAGAAAGGGTCGCTCATTCTCTCTATCTAAATCAGTTAGGGGCTTTGATTTACAGTCTTATCAGTACATTCCAGAACATGTAAATATAGCTGCTGTTCTTGCATTATCTATCTGTTTTTAGTATTCTGAACATTCCAGTGATATACTTTGAAGGTGATCAAAAAAACTTTTTCAGAACATTTAGGATCTAAGTTTGACTTAAGATGTGACTGTAAAGTAGAAATTGTCATGCATCCCATTAGAGTGCAGGACAAGCTATAAAACGAACAGATGGTTTTTTTTCTGTTGTTTTCTGTTTTGTTTCTTTCATTTTTTTAAATGAAGTTTGCAATAAAGTAACTTAGTAAAGTTGGCTGTGAAGGTGTTGAAGCATTTTCCTGAGAGTTCCGTGGCTTTTATTAAGAGCCAAAACCTATCAAGGTGTAATAACTTCTATCAGTGTTTGACTTTCTTCTTTGCTTGCGTCTTCCACATTATTACTTTTATTACTATTACTTTTTTTCTTTTTAACTCAATTCCATTTTTCCATTTGAGATGAGAAGTCAAGACTTAAAACAGTCTTGCTGCATAGATTTTCAATATACTTTTGATGTCTGGACAAAATAATATAAACTGTTAAATGCCTTAACTGCTATATGTACCAAATAATAATAACCGTTATCTATTTTTTGTAGTGTCAGTTCTGTGAAAAGGCTTTTATGAACTATTCCTTTTTACAAGGTCATATGCAAAGGCGTCATCCAGAAGAATCTCAGATGGGTATGTACTTCAGTTCTTTACAGTGCCTTTTCAAACTAGAATTCCTGCTGAATACTCCAGTCAGTAGCAGACCTCAGAACACAGAGTTTTTCTTCTTTAGGTACATGTTTTATAAAAGAGTAGGTAAATATGAACACAGTGCAGTAATGAAAATTTGTTTTGTGAATATATGCGAATGATTAGTACAGAAATAATGCAGCTTCCCTGAAATCAATTTCAGTAGGATCAGGCTGTCCTGGACTAAGATGACTGTAAAATATGGTAAGAAAAAGAAACTGTCAAGAATAATCCAGCTTCCTGTATCTATGGTAATTTTGGTTGCTATACCACCTATATTCTTTACTCTCTTAATTGAAAAACATTTAGTTTCAAAAATACTGCTCTTAAAGTTTGCTTCATTCATTCCTAAATTCTCTCCTTCCTAGTACACTGCATGCTTATGATTTCTACCAAGGACTAGCATGTATCAGAAAAGGGCAATGATTGGAAAGGAGGAAAAAGAAGAGCATTTGTGAGGAAGGAGAGAGGGAAGAATCTAGTAAGGTGTGAACTGCATCTTATCAAGCAAATTAAAAAACAAAAACAAAAACCAAGAACAGTGAGGGCAGTCCGAGTAGCACACAGCAAGCACTAGTGGACTGGAAGAAGAAAGAAGCTCTTGTGGACTTCATGGTTCATTTGAAAAAGAGGTTGTGAAAGGAGCTGCAGAGCTAGTTGAACTAATTATCATATAAAGAATTAGCCTGGAATTGCTGTATAAGGGAAATGTTCGATGTAGTTATTGCTAAAATGATATTCTACATTGTGCTTGGATTTCCAGATGATGAGTAGCCTAGGAGATCCTTGGTAAACTGGTAAAGATGGTTACAATTTTGGTATATTTTAATCTTGAAATGTTTTTAAACTCCTTCACGATAGCATTCCCCCCTCACTCTTTCCAGATAAATAATTAGCTAGACTTGTTATAAAAGTTACTTTGAACAAATTGAACCTAACAGAAGTGAATAATTGTGGTTCACTTAGTCCTTCACAGGTTCTTTGAGTCTGTGTTCTTTAGACTCACAGGCTTCTTAGAGTCTGTGTTGCTTATATTCCTATGGTACACCTTAAAATTAGTTGTATAAACTACTTACAAGAAAAGTATTATATAAGCTACTTCACCTGTCACTAATATTGGTATTTTTCAGTCTTTGAAGGTAATTTTAGCAGTCTAGAGAGCATGCATGTTTAAAAGCATCTTTGGAGAATGTTGGTAGTTGGGAGGGAAATTATTTGAGTCACGCTTAATGAAGATGTTATTGTAACACTATAGAAAAGCATTTGTGGTAAGGAACGCATTTACAGGAATTGCAACGGATGTTTTTTAAGTCTGGATTTTGTCTTGTTTTCCTAGCAGAACAGAAGAGGAAAGCAAAGGCAGACAAATTGCAGGACGAGATTGAGAAACTGAAGGAGCAGTTGCAGCTCACGAAATCCCAGTTAGAAGCTGAACAGCAAGCTAATATGGTCAGATTTTCCAAGGTAATGTGCACTAAGTAATGTGAACTTCTCAAAAGAAGGAGTACTTCAATCTGTGCTCAGTCATTTTGTAGCTAGAATGGAGCAAAAATGTATTTACAGCTTGCCTGTCTGGCAGAATGTTGCTTGGGCAGTAGAACATAGCAGTCCCACTCCGCCCTTGTGATTTTTGGACGTCTCCTTTCCCCTTACTTTTCATTTTAGATGTATCTTTAAATTACTACTTAAGGCAACTCTTCTGTTAGCACTAAACAGTTCATAAGGTAGGCATGGCCTATTATTGCAGCAGATGGAATTGGTCCTGTTGTGGTGAAATATAACCTGTATTTAAAATGATATTTTGTGGTGATTAAAAATTTCTTTAGATACAACTGATTTCACAGGTGACCTAATAAACTAAGATTTCTTCTTTGCTAGTAGAGATTTCTTCTCTAGTGAAGTGAGATTTCTTTGCTGCAAGGAGATTTACTAACAGAGGTGTAAAGCAATTTAAGGAAGCGAGATTAAGAAGAAACAAGGCATGTTGCTGAGAACTTGCATGTCCTAACAGGATTTAAATACTAGAAGGGCAAAGCAAAAGTAGTCTTAGTGCTGTGTGTTTAAAAAACAAACAAACAAACGAAACCCTTAAAACAGATAGATTTAAAAGCAGTAATTATTTGTAATTACATCGAAGGCCTAATTTAGAATGTTATTGACTTTGACTCTTGTAGTTGTGCTTCCTGCCTCGCGAAATGAAACAAAGAATCTCTAAATCATAGAACCATAGAATTGCTCAGGTTGGAAAAGACCTTAAAGATCATCAAGTCCAACTGCAGCCTACCCATAATACCCTAACCCTAACAACCCAACACTAAATCATGTCCCTGAGCACCACATACAAACGGTTTTTAAACACATTCAGGGATGGTGACTCAACCACCTCCCTGGGGAGCCTATTCCAGTGCTTAACAACCCTTTCTGGAAAGAAGTTTTTCCTGATATCCAACCTTTACCTTCCCTGGTGCAACTTGAGGCCATTTCCCCTTGTCGTGTCACCCGTCACCAGTGAAAAGAGACCAACTCTGCTCTTGCTGCAATCACCTTTCAGGTATTTGAAGAGAGCAGTAAGGTCTCCCTTCAGCCTCCTCTTCCACAGGCTAAACAGCCCCAATTCCTTTAGTCTCTCCTTATAGGGCATATTCTCCAAGCGCTTCCCCAGCCTTGTTGCCCTTCTTTGGACCTGCTCCAGCACCTCCATGTCCTTTCTGTACTGAGGCACCCAAAACTGAACACAGTACTCAAGGTGGAGCCTCACCAATGCCGAGTACAGGGGCAGGATTGCTTCCCTAGTCCTGCTCACCACACCATTCCTGATACAAGCCAGGATGCCATTGGCCTTCTTGGCCACCTGGGCACACTGCTGGCTCATATTCACACAACAGTCCATCAGCACACCAAGGTCCCTTTCTGTCAGGCAGCTTTCCAGCCACTCCTCCCCAAGCCTGTAGGGTTGCCTGGGGCTGTTGTGACCAAAGTGCAGGACCCGACACTTGGCCCTATTAAAACTCATACAGTGTACTTTAGCCCATCAATGCAGTCTATCCAGGTCCCCCTGTAGTGCCTTTTTACCCTCTGGCAGAGCAACAATCCCTCCCAGCTTGATGTTGTCTGCAAACTTAATGAGGGTGCACTCAATCCCCTCATCAAGATCACTGATAAAGATGTTGAATAGGAGCAGCCCCCAGTACTGAGCCCTGGGGGACACCACTCACAACTGGCCGCCAACTGGATTTAACTCCATTGACCACAGCTCTTTGGGCCTGGCCATCCAGACAGTGTTTCACTCAGCAGAGTGTATGCCCATCCAAACCATGGGCGGCCAGCTTCTCCACAAGGATGCTGTGGGGGACAGTGTCAAAGGCTCTACTGAAGTCCAGGTAGACCACATCAACAGTCTTACTTTCATCCACTAAGCAGGTCACCTTGTCACAGAACGAAATCAGGTTTGTCAAACAGGATCTACCATTCATAAGCCGAAATAGCTCAGCTGGGAGAGCGTTAGACTGAAGATCTAAAGGTCCCTGGTTCAATCCCGGGTTTCGGCAGAACATTTTTGTGAAGCAGATCCTTCCAGAAGCAATGTTAAGGCACGTGCAAGACAAAGAGAGGCTATTCAATCCAACCCTTAGCTTGGCTTCACTAAGGGTAGCTCGTGCCTGACCACTCTGGTGGTCTTCAAGGACAGAGCGAGAATGCTTCAGTTGCCCAGGGAAGACCTGATGGATTTTGAGAGCGTATAAACAGGAGGGAGATCGATTGTTTGTGAGGGTAGATAGCGATAGGACAAGGGGGAATGGTTTTAAGCTGAGACAGGGGAGGTTTAGGTTAGATATTAGAAGGAATTTTTTCACACAGAGGGTGGTGATGCACTGGAACAGGTTGCCCAGGGAAGTTGTGGATGCCCCGTCCCTGGAGGCGTTCAAGGCCAGGCTGGACGTGGCTCTGGACAGCCTGCTCTAGCGGTTGGCGACCCTGCACTTAGCAGGGGGGTTAAGACTCGATGATCATTATGGTCCTTTTCAACCCAGGCCATTCTACGATTCTATGATTCATGAACCCATGCAGCCTGGGCCTGATCCCCTGGTTGACCTTTAATTGATCCATGGTGGCTCCCAAGATTATCCATTTCATAACCTTCCCTGGCATCGAGGTGAGACTGATAGGTCTGTAGGTACCAGGATCATCCTTCCAGCCATTTTTGAAGATGGGAATCACATCTGCCAGTCTCCAGTCCACCGGGACATCCCTGGTTAGCCAGGACTGTTGAAAGATGATGGAGATTGGCTTGGCAACCACATCTGCCAGCTCCCTCAGCACTGTAGGGTGCAATCCATCTGGCTCCATGGACTTGTGAGTGTCCAGCTTTTGGAGAAGGTCCAAAACCATCTCATCATGGGTTATGTGTGGCCTATTTTGTTCCCCATCCCCATCTACAAGCTCAGGGGGCTGTGTGCCCAGGGCACAACTAGTCTTACTATTAAAGGCTGAGGCAAAGAAGGCATTAAGTACCTCAGCCTTATCCTAAGTTAGCTGTTTAATTTTTTTTCATCTTCATAATTTCAGATCATTTCCCTTTTTTCATTTTTGTTTAAGTACAATTGGATAGTTTGCCATCAAAATAGGGATGGAATTTTTATTTTTTTATAAGAGAAGGGCTTTGAGGAGGGAATTCTTGGCATAAGAGGATTAGATACTTCTAATGATTGAGGTAAACACTTATCCTGGTATTATAGTTTGCCCTATATCACGTTGAAAAGCAGCATTGAAAAAGGAGAGTACAGTAAACCTATTTGATAGAGCAAATTCTCAGCTACAAAACACGCTTTTTCAACATAGTCACCATTATTAGTTGTGCATTTTCACCAGCGATGAACAAGAGCCCGCATGCTGCGCTCCTAAAAGCTTGCACCAGCGGAGAAGACCCACTGTGGCTGTCACCCCTGATGAAATGCACCACCCACAGCCTCACTGTGCTCACATCCACTGTTTGGTCTCCAAAAACATTCAGCAAGGGTCAAAGAGTGTCAGTGGGCACAACTTCTTCTGCATGGAGGAATTCAATTACCCGTCTCTGCTTCAGACACACTTCCATGTCACGCTCTTCCTTTGACACCATCTGTCGCACAGCAGCAAAATGTAGTGGGGTATTGGTGGGAAGGTTCAACCTTTACTGCATGTGTGCCCAACCTTTTGGCTTGCCTGGGCTGCACTGAGTGAAGAGGAATTGTCTCAGGCCGCATTTAAGATATGTAATAATGTATATAGGTAACAAAGCTTACTTTATTTTTTTAATATTTCTTATTAAAAGATAAAAAGAGCAACGAAAACATAAAACTGGAGGAATATTTCATCTTGGGCCAACATGATAGAATAGGAGGCTTTACTTCCAGAGCATCCCTCATAAAAAGAGAATTCTCCTGTACCTGAAGCATTGTTTTTTCTTAGGGTTTGGAACTTATTCATAGCAGTACGGTGCAGTCGTTTTTAGTACCTTAGCGGCCTGTTTTGATGTCACTGAGGCTACAACCTGCAGTGTTACATTGGGCTTTTGAAACCTCTTTGTTTTTCTGGGATGTTACGGAAGATGGAAATATGAAGTGTGACTGGGTGCAGATTGTCTACTGAGTGACGTCCACGATCAATTCAATTGTCATTGTGTCCAGTGGATAACTGAGAACATCTTCCCCATCTTTTATGAGGAGATTCACTACTGGAAAGAACTTAAATGGAAAACTTCAAGTCCTTGGTCTGCTCTCTTCCACTGAGTTAAAACGACGCAGAAGATCTTATTCTTCTTAATCATGTTGCTAGTGCTTGGTTCTTCATGCAGCTTGTAGTAGACCTGTGGAGCTCACTGGCAAAAGATGTTGCAGTTGCTAAAAGCTGACACAGCCATAAGGGGGAACTGCAAACATACACCAGGAGAAACTGAAGGTTACTAAGTTTATAAGGCTATGTCAGGCTGAGAAATTCCTCTGAGCTGAAAACAGATGGCAGCTTGGAGCCTTATGGAGAGTGTGCTATTTGCTTGCTCTGCAATTTTCATTTCCCACATATACACTTAACGGCCTCTTGAAGAAATATGGTACTGAATTAGGTGCATCTTTGATATGTCCACTTAAGATCCTTCATGTGTTCTTATTCAAAGAAAAACACCCAACTGCCAAAACTTCTTGAAGCTTACCTGTTTTCCTAGAAAAATATATTGTTTTAACCTCCAAATCTTCAGAAATGTATTGTTTTTTTCGTGCTATTAATATTGCAATATGGCCCCTTGAAAGTGCCTTCCTTCCACACATGGTCTGTCTGCTTGAAGTAGTATTGTATGTGAAAAATAATTCGCATACAATATTATCAGTAGTATCATATAGTATCGTATTTATGAAAAATAATTGGTAATTTTTACAAATAATTTTAGGAATGTGAACAGCAAAAATCAAAAGAAGAAGAAATTCTTCAGTCATTTCAAAAATGGAAGGAAGAAGAAAAAGCCAAGTTGGCTGATGAAATAGAAAAAGTGAAAGAGATGTTTATGAAAGAGCTTAAGGAGTTATCTTCAAGAAATTCAACTTTAGAAAATGTAAGTGATTTAGCTTTTCTAACATTTTAAGACGTGAATCCTTTACAATAGATGGTGAGCTTCAGATATTTACAGTGCGATGTAGTCATCTTAAAGGGCTTCTCGGAAAACTTTAAAGATAATGGTGGAATGATAGCTGTAACCATATCCTTGTAAACTGGTATTTTACCTAGATAATTGCAGTTCTCTTTAATGACAATATTTTGGATGAATGAATGATGCCTTCAGTAACCAGGTCAGTGTTTTCCTACTCAACCTTTTAAGTGCCTGTTTATAAACTAGTAGATGCTGTTGGTATTGCTGTCTATTAGACATGCATAATACTCATGTTCTCGTGATTGACAAGGAGGGGACTAACCTCTGCCTTACGGTCCTGACACTTGAACTGTATATGTCTTCAATACAATCAAAATAAATTCTTCTCATAGTTCTGACTAGAATGAGAATTGTAAAAGATAGGTCAGGAAAAAATATCCATTATGTTATCGGAGCACTGATATTTTGTGGAAGCTTGTTTCTGTGTATATTTGCAATGTATGTTTATGTAAGATGTATATGTTAATAATTACACGAATGTTTTTGGATGATGAACTCATGAGAAATGTGAAGAATCTGCTATGATCTATGTGTAGTTAAAGTACATTTTGCCTTAAATGACAGTTCTGTAAAACAAAATCTTCATATGTATTTGGGTCTTAATTTCTCCCCCCCCTCCTTTCAGCAACTCTTAGCATTACAAACATCCACTATGCAGAAATCCAATTTAGGGACACTGAAAGACAGCCAAGAGTTTATGGAAGAGAAGCCTCAGAGTACTCAGGATTATCACAAAGTGGTTAAACTTCTTGAAAAACAGGTAACACTGTATCTTAATGTATTGCTTTTGACCGACTGTTCTTGTTCTTTTTATTTTTGTACATCTCTGAGCAGAATTTCAAATTCAGAAGTAAAATATCCATCCCTATCAATGTCTAAAATAGCTTTTTATAGAATCCACTAGTGTTTACTACAATCTCTGTAATAGAAATCAAGGAATTACTTCCCTTATACTTTATATTTATTCTTTTATTTATTTATACATTTAATAATAAAGAATATCTAGCTTTACCAAATATGGTTTGATGGCAATTCGGTTCCAGAAGGCTCTAATAAACCATTTATGTCTGCTAATCTGTGAAGCTGATGGGAAGAAATAATGAAAAAAATGCAGTTATCAATTTTCTGAGGTGGAAAAAAATGTGAAGATACTTTTGGGCAGTGTTTGCCAACCTGTGGCTTTTGAACCATACAAAGCACTTAATCCTGTTGTGTGAAGCTTCTGGACTGGGACTGTATCATCTGACCAGGACAAATGCTGGGCTGCTGGAAAGCTGTTGGACAAGCCAAAGTCCATCAATTGGAAAGAACTGAGAAGGGCTGAGGCTGGCATAGTTTCACTGAGACTCACTTGCACATCCAGGTCCAGATACCCCAAAATTGAGTTGTGAGGCCTTTGGGAATACCCAGAGACATTTTTATTCTTGTTTCTTGACTCTTTGTAACATAAATTATATATTTCATAGTTCTGGGAACTTCAAGAGATAGTGCTGGTCACTTCTGCTGAAAGGTGTGGAAAATTTAGTGCTGCTTTGGTGTTTGTTTTGTTAAAGAAAATTCAGTTTACTCTAAAACTCATATGTTTAGGCTGTTTTTTATCATTGTTATGCAAAATACATACATTGTTAATGTTTGAAATGACATTATTTGGGAAAAAGCCCTGGTCATTACTATCAGTAAACAGCTGTATCAAAATACTTGTTTATTTCTCAGACACAGTCACTGTGTGTACAAACCCAGGAGCAAAAATGTAGTTTGCAGAGCAACCGGTAAGAAAAACCTCACGCAGATGTATAACACATGCCAATGGATGCTCTATGTCTTAAGTGTGGGACTACTCAAGTTTCATATAACCAATAATCCTTTTAATACAAGTCTGCATGTGTTGCAGTAGATGTTAATTTATTATTAACAAAAATTAATATTGGTTTTTTTTGTTGTTCAGGAAAGTAAATGGACGTCTAGAATACAAGCCCTTCGTCAAGATCATGAAACAGAGAAGTCCCTGGTGAGTGGCACAGCAAACCACTTATACTAGAAGGAAATGGATTTCTTGCTCTTGGAGTAGTTCTTGATATGCAATCATACATCCTTGTGGGGTTAGAAAGCCAAGATCTCAAGAGTTTCTAAAAGTGTGTCCTAGATGCATTTATTGTCACTGTATTTCAGTTATACTAGGACGTTGAAGCTTCTGTCAAGGCCAGAGTTGAAGAGAAATTTATCATTTAAGACTCCAGCAGACACCTGAAACTGTACCTGTCTTTTGAAGGACTTGCAACTAATTCTGTGAGCACTGCATTATACAGTGCTTTCTGTGTTACATGGATATGCTGGATAGTTGAGATATAACTTGCTGATATGTAGCTTTCATCTGCCCTGCACCTTCAGCTGCCATAGAGCTACAGCATGTCACAGTCTTTTATTTTTCTCTTCTCTTTCATTTCCCTGCTGCTTTTTCTGTTGTAGCTCTCAAACTCAGAATCTGTTCAGCTTTTCAAGGAAAAAATACCATGGCATTTTGTTTTGCATTGGCATATCTATTTTACTATGCAAATCTTTATTCTTCAGGGCTTTTTTTTTTTGTATGTCTGCATTTCTTTTTAATCTCTTTCCTGCTTTGTTTCTCTTGCCTCCTTTCTTTTCATTTTCCTTTCATCTGCGTGACCATGTAAGAACTGAGCAGATCATAGTGGTCTGGCCATTACTTCTCCTCCTTTGGCAAGAAACCAGTGGGGAGGAGCCATGGAACATTCCCCAAAAAGGATGTAGTTAATGATACACCCACATACATGCAAGAATAGGATAAGGGAGGAGTAATGTAAGTATTACTTTTCAGATGGTGCACCTAAAATTTTGTTTCCTTTCTTCTACGTTCACAGCTAATATATACTGGGTGTATTGTGCCAATTCACAGATATTCTCCTTAAGATATTATTATTTTACACTATTTATAACCAAAACATTTTTATATAGCGATAGGCTTTTTCCTATAATCTTAATTTCAGGCAATCTCAGCAATGTGTTTGCATGCCCCTTTCGTTATATTGAGATTCAGGTAGTCTCTGTTGTGCAAATAAAATATGATTTAGACAAACTCCCCATGAAATCAAGAGATGTTACGTTCTTGCTGGGAAAAAAGAAGTGTTAAAAATACTAAAATATAGTATTTATTTGTTTAAATCTTACAGCATTAAAGTATTTTATATAATATTTTTATCAAGTTGTTTTTCTTTTGTTTATTTCCTAGCTCCTGTCACAGATTGAGAAGCTTAAATCATCAGTGAGAGAAGACCTGAATAAAAATAACACCTTTTACAAGAGGAGGATAGAGGAACTTGGGGAGAGGCTTCAGGAGCAGAACGATCTGATTATTACTCAGAAGAAGCAGGTCTGTTTTGTGAAGCAGTCTCTTTCAGGGAACACAGGAAACAGAGAAACATTTTCCTGTATAATCTCCAGTTGCACGGTTAATATTACCGGTTGGTAAGGGTATTACTGGAAGTATTTTGGCTACGCTTTGAAAATAACATCGATAAATAGAAATCTGGAGAAGGGACGCAGGAATTAAAACAGTATCTAGAATGAAAGGTTTAACAAACCAAATGTTTTAGTAAGTTCTACATGAAGTTAAAAAATTACAGGGTTGCGATTACCAAAGACCTCTACAGATGAAAAATTCCTGATAGTGAACAGGATTTCGTCTGCCACAAGATGATTGTAATGAGTTCTAGTGTTTGAAATATGAAAACACGTGACTCTCAGACAAATAGACAAAACTGTAGAGCAGACGGGAGAACTGTTAATACATTTAAAATCGGTGTGTACTTCAGTGTTTCCCTGGAGTGGAGATGGACTTGCAAAACTGACCGTGAACTGCTGAAGCATAAAGTATTGAAACTGGGTACTGAGGTAACTCATAAACATGCTCTCATTTCACTTCATAGCTTGTATTATATGTAGAGCAAAAGCAAGAGCGCAATGTGAGTATGTTAAGATAACAAACAGAAATAAGTCTTAAACAGTGACTAAACATGAGTGTAATACGCATTAAGCAGTACTACAGAGTTCCATAAAAGCAGTATTTTTCTCCCATAAGCAATAATATCAGTCCTGCAATAGTACTGAAACTCAGTATTTCATACTACATATACATTTCTAGATATTGACCAATTACATTTTTAACCGTTCATGTATCTGTCTTTTCTCTTTTAGATAAAAGAGTTGTCCACAAAATCAGTTGCAAGCATCAAACCATATGATAGTAAGTACAAAATGTAGACAAAAGCAGATTTTGGCTTGCTCAGGGAGGTAAAGTCAATGTGATCTTAGAATCATAGAATCATAGAATTAGCAAGGTTGGAAAAGACCTACAAGCTCATCCAGTCCAACCATCCACCTACCACCAATAACCCCACTAAACCATGTCCCTCAACACAACATCTAAACGTTTCTTGAACACCTGCAGGGACGGTGACTCACCACCTCTCTGGGCAGCCCATACCAGCGCTTGACCACTCTTTCAGAAAAGTAGTACTTCCTAACATCCAGCCTAAATCTCCCCTGGTGCAACTTGAGGCCATGTTACTGATTTGAGCAGGTTGTCTGATAAAAGTCATAAAAAATAGGCATCAGCTTTTATAATTAGATATTAAATAAATATTAAATCAGCATTTGCGTTTTCACAGGGTAACGACCTGTAATAGTGTTTTCATGCCTCTTGACTTTTAAAGGTCATGTTCTGCAGCTCTGAGAGCGTGCAAAGTACAAAGCTGATGGTTTGAGGAGTGAAGAGATGTGAAAGCAGTACAGTAGCGCTGTTTTGTATTATGTATTATTTTTCTTCATGAAGTGTCATTTTAATTATTTTTCATGCCTGATTGTCCTTAGGCTGCATAGCCCACAAAAGGGAAAATACTGAAAAGGTAGACAAAATTGATTAATTGATCAGTTAACATACTTATGTTTAAAGAATTAAAAGAGCTGTAATGATATTTTTTGTCTATGCAGTGCCTTAACTTCTGAAGTTTATTACATGTAGCTAAACCTGTTAATAGCGCTCTGTGGTGCAGTCCTGCCCCACAAATGTCCTTATAGTTGATGCTGCAGTTGTAGTGACTTGGAATAGATTTACTGCAACAGATGATGAGGGCTGGATTAATTCTGAGCTCAGTTTGAAAACCACCTTGCTTTATTAGCAGGACATTGGCTTGAACTGAATCTTAACAGCACGGAAGAGAAAACAGCCATAGTATGTCTGTATGGCTTCTCAGCTGGAGCTGGTCACACTGTGCAGTGCTGCAGTATAGACAAGTATAACACTATGAAACACTGGTCTCCCAAACAGGGAGCCTAGGATTGTAGAATTGATGTATTAATTCACTTAAAGGCTCTGCTCTACGCATGGTATAGGTAGGGTTTGCATTGGTTGGTAGGAGGTGTGGAAGTAGTGAAAATACAAGCCCTGATTGAAATAGACCTTGCTTTGGGGCAAGGCTTCTTGCCTGTGGCACAAAGACACTGTGCGTACAAGACCAAAGCAGTGATCTCACCAGAGAAGGTTTACATTCCAGTCCAGTGATGGTTTTGTTACCAGCTTCGTTTCCTGCTTCTAAAAGTATTATAAATATTGAGCAAACATAGAGATTGTAGATTTGTTATGAAGGACCATTTTTTACTTTCTAGGCTACTTGTTTTTCCCATTGAAGCAAAAAATTATGTAACTCATAATAACAAATATTGCTACATTTATGGATCTTTGTTATTGTTTGTTATAATATTTTTACTTTATTTTTTACTTTTTTGCCCATTTAGAAAGCACCGTTGTTGAGCATCTTGAAGAACCTAAATCAAGTCTACCTGTGATGTATGGTGAGTTTTTGCAATGGGTCCAGATTCAGTGCTTAATCTTAAGTCTTCTCAGATGTGATCATAGCTGTAAGAGTAGTTACATTTAATGAATGTAATTTGAATCACTTTGTTGCATGACTGCATTGAGGATTCCTATGAATTACTTGGAAGGGGACACTGTTGAAAAGAATGAAAAAAAATAGAATTGAGAATATTTCCTAGCAGACTTTTACAGTATTGAAATACGTGAAGGTCAATGAAGATAATTATGAAGAGTAAAGATTTTTTTTTCTCTTAGAAATTTATTTTCTGGTATATGCGTACACTGTAATTTGCGCAGAGGAAAATAAGTGGAGATGTTTGTTTTGTAAGCCTTGGAATACTGTGTTTTTCATGTGACTTCTAATGTCAAGAATGAAAAAATACAGCAATAATAATCAAAAGAGACCATCATCACATCTAGATGGTTCTTCCAGAGTCTCCTATAGATCATGTATGTATATTATGGTGTTGTTTAGTAGTGGGGGAAAAAGCAGGAACCTTAATTTACATTGTTTGATGCTTTGTGAAAATAGTTTTCATTTTCTCATTATGCAAATTAATGGTATTGTTTTCATAGCAACAGTCTATGTTAAATTCTTACTTGCAATTCAAGTAATAGAATAATACGAATAATGAACTTTGAGCAAGTAAAATGCTTAAACCTTAAAAACAGTCATTTATTATTTATTTGAATTACTGACATAAATAGAGATTTTAATAATAAATCTTACTTTTAAAACCTGCTAGAGAAGAAATGTGTTTTGTCTAAGAAAAATGTACAAAATTTTACTTATTCAACAAATTCAGAAACTTCTGAAAAGACATATGGGGAAAAGAAGGGACACTACAGAGCAGAAGTGTTACATAATTTGATCAAGAGTGAAAAACTGACAAAAAACGAACTGTTGATGTCAAAAGATTTGTGATAATTAATAAACTTAAGAAAAAGGGATTTTTATTTTATTTAGTAAAGTTATTTGAATGAGACAGGTATTTCTTACTAACTTACACTAGACAGCTGTTCATTGCTAGAAGCTTAAGTTAAACTGTATCTAGATGAATTGTGTGGAGAAAAGTAATAACATGTAGGAGAGTATTGATAATAGTACTTTAAATAGTCCAATAATTTTTCCATTCAAAACAGCTTTCATTCCACCAACACAATGGTGCTGGTTCTAACTGAGAAATCTCACAGCAGGTACTTTGGATCAATTTAAGAACTGAGTTTTGTCAGTAATTTTACTCTTAAGGGCTTACAGACTTGAGAATGCTCTTTTTTTTCTGCATTTACTTTCATTTGGACTGAGAGAAAACAATTCTGTGAACGCTATTTTCTGTGCTCTGACAGTTTAAATCAGCTTATTCTGTTTCTTTTCCTGATCTCTTGCTGCTATAAAGTTTTTGACACCTTAAGAAACTTCTCAAGATAAAAAAAAAAGTCAGTTCCTGCCATTGGTATAAAAAAGATTCACTATCACTTTACTATGAAACCTCAAATAAGGCATTTCCTTCAGATTCTTGTGCTGATTATTATTTTATTTATCTCTGCAGGTCTCTCTGTCTGTCCCCTTTCTTCCCTTCTGGATTTTTTTAAAACTTACCCTACCTAATTTCTGGATAAAAAGGTTAGCAGAAATTATAGTGATTTTTCCCAAAACTTTCAGGACTCTTTAAGGGATTGAACTACGTACTGAATTAAGATATCGTGGCCACATTTCTTGCCATTACGGAAATGAAAATGCTTGCTGGTAATTCTGCGCACAAATTTATTTAGTGTACATCATCTCTGAAATCAGAAGAGCTGAAGCTTTCCTACCAAACAATTATCTGCACACAGAATATCTTTCTTGTCCTTCTTCTTTCCTGTTTGAGAGAAAATTAATGTGGGGAAGGGCTCTCTTACAACTTAAGGACGCTTTTCTTCTTCAGAGTTGCTTGGAACCTTTTCCATTGTCAGGTCACTTCTGCACATCTTGGATCTGTGTTGTTAAAAGATACCCAAATTTCAAATTAGGTATCCCAAGTGTAAGGTGGAATAACTGTGTTATCCAGGTGCTTTTATGATGATGTTGTAGATTGCTTGAAGAGCTAGTAATGCCATCCCAACAGACCATTCTTATTCAAGTTCTTGAGGTAGCTGTAGTGTTGTTGAGTAATTGAAATGTTTCCAAGGATGACTTCTATCTCATGAAGCAACAGATGGATTATGATTTATCTTTTTTAAATGGACTTTAGCTTCTATATTGCTCTTGAAATCTTGATAGTTGTTCAATATTTAATCTTTGTTTGGCCAATAATGCTGGGTGGAATTAATGGACAATCTAATTAATCTTTGCTTTTTAGCTACTGTCTTTAAAACCTTTGACTCAGTCTTGACGTAACTGAAGCAACTGAGAAAAACTTAATCAAAGTAGTCTTCCTAGACAGTTAACAGAGAAAAGGGACACCTTCAGAGTTTGGTTCAGCTGAACTAAGATCTGAATTGCTCTTTGAAGCTGAATTGCTCTGTGTCTCTTTGTTGACTGTAGGAGTCTGAGATGACTAGGTTCCTACCTTAGAGGCCTCAGGTAAGTGACTGAAATGTATCGTATTTAAGAGCACCAGTTTGAAATTTATTTTTATGCTCCTTATGTGCAGTATATGACTTCCCATTGATTAATTATGAAGAAAATATATTATTCAAAACTGACAGTCGAAGAGACAGGAATCAGAGATTAAGCTCTTGGGATGCAGAGTTTGAGTATAAATAAGAAAATTCAAGGAGTAAACAGTGACTGCAATCATGGCTCACATTCCTTACATCTTCAAGAACTGCAGGAATTTACAGCAAAGAGGTTTATTTCTATTTTATCCTTGGCTTTTATATTGGAAGCGCAAAGTGCTTACTGTGGGCCTTACTTCACTGAAGACAATTGTACGCCTCTGTTCAGGCTAAAAGTACTTTAACATTTCATATTTCAGAGTAAAGAGAAAGGATTTCTGCTTCAAGTGCTGACCAGGACACTGATTTTTTCCAATAGTACTATCAGAATATTGTGGTTGTTTTTTGTTTTTTTTTTCTTTCTTTTTTCTAGATAAAAACAGACAAGTAATATATGATATGCTGGAAATACAAACAGGCTGAATTCTTCACTATTATTAAATACATTTCCCTACTCCACCTGCATGGAAATTGTCTTCAAATATTACTTAAAACAGAAATTTAATGATTAATGAAAGTATTCCAGACACAATTATCTATCCACACATATCAGCTGGCAGAAGAGGTAGTCTGGAAGATACAGAAAAACACCCTAATCATTGTAGAGGTCATCTTAAGGTTGCTGGCCTAATGATAACTCGTATTAACATGGCTGGGTTCAGGCCAGCAACAGCCAGTGATATTACTACAACCAGTTTACAGTGAGACTGATGTTAGCAGCTACCATTTAGTATGGTTCAAGTCTGAACCTGGTAATAAAGCTAGGGTTATGCTTGGGACTGATGTTGACTGCTGACAAACGGTGAAGATGTGCCTAGAATTTGCCATATAGGCTAGGTGGAGGATTTAGCAGCAGTATCAACGTGAGCCATTGGGTTAGGGTCGGGTGCGGGACTGCTGGGGAGGACCAAATAGAATTAGGTTTGGAATTATAGTGGTTAAGGCCGGCAGAAGAAAACTGATTTACAGCAAGGTCTGCAAAGAAGGCTGAATTCACTCAGAGACACCTGGTTTTTGCTGAGCAAAGGTTTTACGGGGGTCACTGGGCTTGGGTTAGAATTAGGTTTAGGCAGATGTTGATGATGTTGATCAGCAAAAGAGAGTTATGGTTGAGTTGAGAAGGAACAATTAAGCAACATAGCAGCAGCAGAGCCTGCCTGAATAGGTTTAAGTATGAAGTTGATATTTATCTATTTTATAATTGAGAAAGGGGTGGATCTGAGAGTCAGGGTTCAAATGGTGTCAGTAAACAAAGTATAATTGAGGTTACATCTGAACTGCAAGACTGATGTAATCTCCAGTTCTGCCAGTACCCTGGTACTTAAGTGATTGCTAACAATAAGCTTGCTGATAGTTATGTGCTGCTCATTTCAAAGATGTGCTGAGAGGTCTGATCAGACTGCTAGAAGATGAAAATCTCTGGTAAAATTCAGGGGTGTGGTTCCTTAGGGAGTCATCTCTACACCTGTCTTTCTGTAAACTACAGGAGTGGTGAATGAAGCTGCTTTTTCTTGTGAATTCCAAGATGGTGTTTGGTAAATATCTCACAGAATACCTGTACAGTAAAGTGAAAGAAAGGCCCACTTACACTGGAGAAGCTGGAGTTTCCAAATGTTCCACTCCTTCATGTGTTAGGATTCGATCTCCTGTCATACGCAGCACACAACAGTATTATCCACAGTGGTGATACTTGTTTGGTTTTGCTCTTGCAACTCCTATTTTACTGGTTTTAACTTCCTCTGTTTCTAGTGTACTGAGGGAGATACGCATGCATCTTTTCTCTAGATTGCTTTCAATTCTGAATTCTGGGAACTGGACTTTTTCTTCAAAATTAAGTTACCCAGCAAGGGCTTGGGGTGAGGTGAGTCATCACCTTTAAGTAGATTGCATCCGAGTAAAGTGCAGGTGAAATGACTGTAGATTAAATCCAATTACATAGCAACTGGCTGTGTAGTACGTCCAGCCAACAAAAATTCTGGGGCCTATGCCCATGCAATAGAATTAAATTGCACCAGAGCATCACTCATCTGTGCTTCGATCTCTGTCGTCCCAAACAGAGGCATTGCTTTGGGCAGCACTAGTTGGTATAGAGCAGCAGTGCATCAAGAACAGATTTGGGAGTTTAGTAACTTGGAGCATCATATTGTTATGCTCAGTAATGCTCTGGCTGCTGATACATTTGAAGCCTTAGAAACTAAAAGACCGGAAGCCGATTTGTCAATCCATCTCAGAGTTTTGCTTTTAAGTTTTTCCGTACAACATACTGACGCGAGCATCTTTTTAGCATCTTATGATGAATGTAAGAAACATTTTTTAGAACTTTTTATACAGTGCTAATTGTATTGGAGAAAATCTTAAGTCTTGTAACCTGAAGGGGCTTTTCCAGGAATGTAACTGCAAGTACAGAAAGCACAGAGAGAGCAGCCACCATACAAGAGGGGTTTACAGCACACTCTTTAGTCCCAGTTCAGGTGGGGAATATTGGAGATGTGACATTGATTCATTTAGCTCCAAGCACTCATTTCACTGTCATAACCCATCCCAGTGCGTTAATACTTGTACCCTATTGTACAGGAAGTGATGAGGAGCAGACATCTTTGCAGTAATGTCACTTCTTCCCCTTCCACCAATACAGCATAACAACCACTTACAGTGCCAAAGGATTCCTGTGAAGGCTGAGGCAGATGTATTTTGGCCCAAAATACTGGCCAATAAATTTTCTCCTGTACTGCCGGTAGTTGAATGCTGAAAGGGTTGCTTGCATGTTTCTCTGCGATAAACCCAGAAGAAATTCAAGTTTTAGCTTTTGTTGACATTAGTTTATTCATAAAAGGTAAATGTTAACATTTAAAAAACTTAATTTTTTATTAATCTACACGAAAGCATTTCCATCCATCTCTTAAATATGAAGTCTATAGAATGGTATACAAACAGTTCTCTGTAATAATAATTTCAGTGTTTTTAGGAAGCCTTTTTCCAGCAGAGGATGTTCCAAGATTTCTTTCAAGATAATAATACTAAGTCATTGAACATCTTAAAATAAATTTTGTTGGAAATTTCTCTATATAGAAAAGTTTTGTCTTGCACATATTGATTCTCTTCTTATTAATTCTCTAGATTAATGAGTTAACAGATTTTTTGACATATATTCTTAGAAGTTTTCTATATCCATCCATTTCACCTGCCTTTTGTAAACTACTAATCCACAAAATGCACATAAACGATATCTAAAGAATGCATTTCTAAATGAAAATGATGGATGAGAATATAAATTTATTCACTCTTGGGCGGCTTTGTCTTTGTATATGCCTAAAGCCATTCCACCTGACTACCATTCCAGGAAGGCACGGGTTTTCTAGAGTTCTGTGACCTATCAGCCACCCATGCAGGTGTCTTAAAGCTGATACATCTGAGATGATACCGGACAGCAAGCTTAGGCAATTGAATCACTCTCAAAGTAACTGTTGTATTAGGATCTCCTCTACAAATATTTCCTATCAAGGCAGTACTTATAACTGTGAAGAGTCATGTTGCATTGGGTTTGTGATTGATAAGCAGCTTGTAAGCAGTCAGGAAAATTGACATCAGTGTGTTTTTTTGCCTTACTGTCCCTCTCTGGACCTTGACCTTCTTCTGTCCTGTTTGTCTGGTGTTCCTGTTCTTCCTCGTTATTAGAGCAGGCCCCCTTGGTACATATGCTGGAGCCCATAGAGGAGCTTTCAGAAGAGGAAAAAGGTAATGGTTGGTTAAGAACAAAATGTAGTGGCATGTTTTTCTTGAAAATAAAAATGTGAATATTATTTTATGTGTACAGTATTTTTCATTGTGCTTGAGTATGCTTATCTGGTTTGGGTGGGAACATTCCTTGTACATGTCAATTTCCTTTTTGCCATTGGTGCTTGTAAATATTATGTTTTCCTTATCCAAGTTCAATACGTTTTTGTGGAAATCTTTCTTAATTCCTTAAAGCAGGCATATTCCATATGTATAAAGGCAGTTGAGATAAGCAGAACAAAAATGATTGATAAGGAATACCCCCCTCACTAGGAAATTCTTTGGTATAATCTGATGGTGTTGATGCTATTGCAATGTATGCTCACGTCTTTTACATACTTGTCATATACACATAAATAGTTTAGACAGAGGAAGGAAGTTTGTGGTGGAAGTTAAAGTTGTCAACTTTTATAGATGGACCAAAGATACTTTTCGCGAGTAATCTAAGTTATGCCTACCTCTGCATGGCCACAACTCCAGCCAGGGTTGTGCCCAGTGTTGGTGACTTGCCTGATGTTGATAGCTGCCAGTGCCAACTTGGCAGCTGGTCCTCTGCTTCATTTGAGGAAAACTTGGGCAAGGCCACGTTTACACTGATAGATCAACGAGTGCTGGTTCATTTTGCATGGTGTTCTGCTGGAGGAAGCTAGCAGTATTTTAGATGAAAATCCAAGTGACTGCCAAGCATGATAATCTGTGCTGCGTGTGAATAAATAAATAATAAAATAGAATTCAGTTTTGAACTTTATAGTCAGTGAATTTGAGTTTTGAAGGAATAATGCTGTTTAGAAAACGAAAGTGTCATTTGAATACATCTGTGCTTAAGTGAGAGGTTTCCCCAGGGAAAACCCAGTGACTCTGTCCAGCCAGAAATAAGGACTGCTTACATTTTTGCCATTCTTTCTTGTATTTCTCTTGCTTGCCATCATCTCTCTTGATCGATTGTCTTCTTCTGTGCCTACAGGCATGGCCTACAGCACAAAAGAAAGAAAGAATGCAGTCTGAAAAGTTAGACCTAGATTTTTTTGTTTTCAATGACAGCCATTTATAAGGGAGAGCGTGAAAATTCTTGACTTGGCAGATTGTTTCACAAAGCTGAGGCAGTGGACCACACTTGAGATCCCTTATCTTCAAAGCTGTCCAATCTAGTGCTTGTTTGGTTTGTTCATTTTTTTAAACAAAAATGAGTAAGAACAGTTCCTTAAATAGCTGGCTCCTGAAAAAAAAAAAAACCAAAAAGCTTTTGGTTTTAGTTAATTAGCAAGAACTAATGTTGTCATTAATTAGGATAATACTGGATAGTCCTTTTACCCATATTAGTATGAAATAATTATGAATAAAAAATGATTTTAGATGGATCTGTTTTATTGTGGGGATTAACATCAGAAAGGGACGGGATTTTCAGTAAGCTCCTTGGAGCCATCCGCTTAAAATGTACAGTGACTCACGGCAGGCTTTCTGGGAGAACTTCATACTATTCAGTGCCCCTTTTCCAGACTGGGGACAGTCTGGTAGTCCTGCCTTTCAGCTCTGACCAGTAGTTTACCTCTTCTAGGACCTGTCTGTCCAGCCACATTACTTTTAACCCTATGTCTGTCAGAGAATTAGTTGTCCACGAAGTTCCTAAGGCCAGATGAAACTTCAACCAGATATTGTCTTCTTCAGTACAGATCTTGTAGCATGGTAGTTGGACTCTTTCAGTCTTTATTTCTTTTTGTTCTTTCCAGGATCCATTGAAAGCATCCTAGAATAACCTAGGTATACTTTGTGTATGTTGAAGCTTTTACTGTTCTTCTCTTGGATGAGAACTAAATGGGGCAGCTTTTTAAGTAGAAGGAAAAGTGGCACATCTCTTTTGAAAGAAAACATTTGAAAGCCACAGTGTGGAATTATTCCTTCAGTTATATCCTTGTCTTTGGGCTGGCAAGTGACTCCACCGCCTGTAAAGCATACTGGAAAGAGAGGAGCTCCTGTCCAAGATTTTGTTTCAGAGAGAGAAGTTGGGACTTGACTTTACAGCATGCTTTCCTGGGATGTTGTGTACGCCTCTGTGTATGCTTTGCAGTCTTTGCTGACTGCTGCCAGTCAGAAGCAGGTACGGTGGAACCAATGATTATTGCTTCACTTGGTGTCTAAGTAGCACTCGGTAGAATTTCCCTCTTGGCAGAGACACTTCACAGGCAGGTTCTAAGTGGGTGTGTTTTGCTTCTTTACTCTCCTGTATGACCTTTTAATACTTTGACTTAACTTAAATGACAATCTTTAATTTAGGTTAAGAATCTGTATGGTGATTCTTTTTATCTTGTGTAAGAGTTCATGTTTTTACTGACACTTAAAATAAGGGAAAGTGGTAGAAAGTTCTTTGTCTGCTTTAGTATGTATGATGGTGTCATTGACCTGCATAGTAGAAAACATGACACTGAACTTTGTATTTTAAAGAGTTTTAAAGATAAGTAGTATCAGTCGTATATTCTGTGAAACAGTCTGCCTCATACTGCGCCTTTGTTTTTACCAAGATTTTTGAAAGTGTTAGGTCTTTCCAAAGAGCTCAGTTGGTGTTTTTCATGAGACAACGTGGTTGCTTGATTCTCTTCCTCTGAACAGGTTTGTCATATTCCTGTTCTAATTGCTACCAGAGTCTTGCTTTCATTTGAAATAGCAATTTTAGAGGGCTTAATTATCAGAAGACAGTCTTTATCAGAAGTTCCAAAGAACAGTTCTGAAAGTAAAGATCTTTGTGGTTAAATATTCAAGCATGCATCTTTACAGCAATTTTATAACAAGAAAAAATAAGGCAGTTTCGATGGTGAGTGCTTGATGCTGAGTTAGTTTCCAAGTGAGCTGACCAGATTTTAAAACGAATAGACTCTGTGTAGATAAAAAGTGGATTTGTATGTCTGTGGTGTTTATAAAAAATGCATGTCTCAATGCAGTTTTTAACTGTCTTGTATACCATGGATTTCTTGAGATGCCTTTTCAATGCATTTTTCCATTCTTATTTCAGAAATTGAGAAAGACGATCTTAAAACAGGTAGAAGTAACCAACATTTAATAAATGCTTTGAAGACTGATCCTTCTTTAACTAAAGAATTAAGAGTTGTATTGGAGCAAGCCCTGGAGGAAAAACTGGAATCCCTGGGAATTAAAGCAGTGAGATTATTTTGAGTTCTTTAAAAGAGGGGTAACATTTGATTCATTTCTTTGTTGTTCTCCCATTTCTGTACCACAGCCCTCAGCCTAGAAAATCCTAGGAGCAAAATTTCCAACTGTTATAAATCAGTGTAATTCATTAACCTGAGGGAATTTCCAGCAAATTACAGCTGTGGACAATGTGACCACACCTGTTAGCAGTGCTTTCAGCTTATGTGATTTTTCTACAAGCTTTTTAATATTTGAAGTTTAAAGGACGTATCTAATTCTAGGATAGAAATTCAAGAAACAATAGCCCTTGTGTTTACAATACAATTTGTTTCTCTAGGGTGTCCGTGGTATCCCGAATGATCGCCTAAATAAAATCTTGCGTGCCATTGAGTCTGCTAGAGAACGCAAACTGAAGCAAGAGCCTGACATCCAACGGATTCGGGAGTGTCTTGAACGCCAAGTCAGCTTTAGGGTTGTAGAGAGATCGACATCGTGTAACAGAACTGTTTCCAGTCCTTACGTTCCTGAAGGTTAAACTTATATATTTTTTAGTTTTATTAAGTTTTATTGCTACGGTACATGATATGTTTTATCCAGAAACAAATTCTAGATATGTTCTGTCTAGAAACACTTGAGTGTAGCTGCTTTCTGAATTTTTCACTTAATTATTGTATGTAGTTAACATATAGTTAACATGTATATAACATAACATATATAACGTATAGTTAACATATATAACATATATAGTATGTAGGCCAACTAGACTGTTTCCTTCCAAGTGCTATTGATGATCTTGTTTAGTTGCAGAAAAATTGCCTCTTGTATTGGAAAAGATGCATGGTAACTGAACTGTTCTGAAGAAAAATACTTTTCTTCTATAAATTCATAATCTGCAGTGCAGACGTCTTTAATCTGTGAAAGAAATGAGATGCTAATGTTAAAGATGCCAAGCATTGCTTCTAATAATGAGACAGAAAACTTCACTTGTAGGTAAACAGAAGTTCAGTCAACTGGGAATTTCCTCGTCTACCATACCACAAAAACCAGTAAAACGGTCTTTGACAGCTGTCCGCCCAGCTGAACAAAGAGCAGCCATCACTGAGAATACGTCTACACCAAAGTAAGAGTGCTACTCTCATAGTCCTCATGCCTTGGGTAAAAATCCCCTGTGGATGTGATTTTTTGGAACTGACGTGAGTGTTTCATGGCAGTATATTGTAAAAAAATTAAGCAAATAATTCTTTTTTTTTTACTATATAAATTTTGTCTGGTTTGCTGTCGGCCTTGAAATAACTTGTTTCATTATTTTTGGATGCAGGAAGCTCATTGGAAATGAAGTTTCCAGAAAGACATCTAGTATCACGTATGTTTTTCTTTTCCTGTTATATTTTTGAAGAAAATATTTTTGGTGCTTGCAACATAAGAGCTATTATGAAGTTCAAATTATGAACACTATTCTGGACTCTCCCTCTCCCCTCTGATCCGAATCCGTTATTATAGTCTCTCAATGACAGCATGTTCTCAGTTCAGCAGATGTTTTCCTTATTGGGAACCAGAGAGAGAGAATCAAATCAAAAATCAATCACTTCCTAGCCAGCTGGAAGCATTTAAAGACTTTGACATTATCTTTTCAGCTTGTTGATATTTTTTTATTATAACCAGAATTAAGCGCAATATTCCAGGTCTCCTCGAGCATATTGTTTTGTAATTTTCAGCGCTGTAATTTTTGTTTTCTGGATGGCATTAATGATGCAATTCGAAACTCATCGAGACAGGAGTAGTCTGGATCTGGCTGTTAACATCTAATTACCAACTCAACAGTTAATCTGACTTGATTAACTTAGCTGTTATGGAAAATTCCTAAATTATTTTCATCAAACAGAATACATAACAGAATCTCTGTGGTGCAAATTCCGTGGCCCTGGACCTTGCTCTTACATGAAAGCCTATTGTTGTGTGCTTGGCAAGACTTTTTATTTGTTGGTGTGTTGGTTTTGTAAAGGTAGTTACATAGGCGGAAATAATCACATCTAAGAGATAAGAGATCTCTTAGATCTCACAATATAAGAGATATATTATAATAACCTCTCGAGTTTACTTAGCAGCAGAATTTCTTTTTGAGTGGTTTTATGGATAGCTGTAATTTATGGCAGTTCCTGTTTTTCTTCCGCATACGGAAAATGCTCATGTTACTGTAAAGGAAAATACAAGAAATCTTAAAGATGTGTATGTCAGCACGGTCACTGAAACCCGGTGAGTCCTCAGGTTGTATGTGTTTTTGCTTAGAACTCCACCGTTCAGTTCAGAGGAAGAAGCAGATGAAGAGGATGTCAAACAGTTGCACGTATCACGAGAATCCTTGCAAAAGCAGTCGAAAACATCGAGCAGCAAAGTCAATGCTTTTCGGATGGCTTCTGACAAAAGTGATGTGGATGGGACAGAGGAAAGTGAAACTGAAGAAACAGAAACACCTGTCAAAACCTCAAAAGGTATTTTTCCCTTCTTTCATATATGTATGTTGTAACAGCTGCGCGTGATTTTTTTTTAATGGTAATATTTCTGTGTTGAAAAATAACAAAGGCAGAGTAGCTAGTCTTGTGTATGTGTGTTTGTATGTAACTTATTCTTTTGGTAATGTTTTTATATTACTATAGTGCTTAGAGATGTCAGATAAAATTAGATGAGTGTCATGTTAGGAGAATACACGCGGAGAAAGAGACAATCTGTGCTTCCAAGAGACATCTGTCCAAAACAGTCTTTCTCAGACTTTTACTTTGTGGAAGATGTTTAGGGGATTTACCGTAAAGCCTCAAGAACAGTTGTCATGCTTGCCTTTTGAATCTAAATTGTCAATGTAATTTTTTTTTTATGAACTTGTAGGAACTATTATTCAAAAACTAACTGAACAAGTTGGAAAGAGTCTTTCTAACCACGGAAGTAAGAGCAGGCCGGCTGGAGGGATTAATGTTGCACAAGCATTTATTAAGAAAGAAGAGGTGCAAGAACCCAAGGTATTAATTTTAACAGGCATTATTAAGTAATTGAACTGAATATTAAGTAATTGAACTAGATCTATTACTTTTTATTTCATGCTAAGCCTGTATGGATGCAGCAAAGAACTTAATTCTCAAAGACGTTTTTGGAGGTACAGCTAAATAGCTAAGCAGTCTTTTTGGGTGTATTGGCAGTGTTATATATAAAAGTGCTAGAGTGAGCTGGGACATGGGACCTCATCTCCTACACCCCTTATTAGCTCGTGGCAGCAGAGTGAGAGACCTGCTTTACTTACTTTTCTGGTATCTTATTTTGATGAAGGAAAGCTTGAATTTGCTTATCTAATATCTTAGAGTCTTTTAGAGGTCTATCTGATAGGGAACTTTGAATTGCATTTTAATGAGAGGACAAATTACGCTTTTGAGTACGGTATCTTTTCTTAGACTACATCACTGATAACTGTCCATTGAGTATGACATGTGTTCACAATCAGAACACTAACATAACCTGTTCTTTACCCCAGGCTTTTGTAAAACCCCAGTCTTCCCCTCAGTATCAAATTTTATAATCAGCAAGTCCCTTTGGAGCGCATCAATCTTTACCTGAACAATTTTTAGTAAGAACAAAAGTTACTCCAAATCAGAAGTCAGCGGCAGATCATGCAATTTCAGTTGCAGTGGGTTATTGAAGCAGATGACCAGATGATAGTTCTGTCGTTCAAGAAAATACGGATATGTATATTAATTTTACTAGGTAAACAAATAGTAATTACTGAAAATCCTGTTATCCATAATAAAACTGACACCTTAGGGCTTCCTGACTAACAATTAAATCTGAAATTTTTCAGTACTGCCAGAAATAGTGGCGCTACTATTCCAGTTTATAGAAAAGGTGATGGTATTAACAGTAGCTGTAATGGTAGGGTGCTTTCAGTTGCCATTGCTGACACCTAACTTGTCCATTGGCTGCGTGAGAGCTGCACGTCATACCAAAGTCAAAATTATGAAATCAGACATGGCAATTAAAATGCAGTTTTGGGTTTGATGTTATTTTCAAATTCTCTGCAAAACCAGATGATAACGATACCATAAAATGGGTGCACTTACGTTTAGGGGATGTTACATTTAATAAAGATCTTTAAGTGTTTGGCCACTGCATTAAGAAATTTGGGCTTCAAGAGCAAAGAGCTGTAGCAAAGTAAGCCTTAAAGTCTATGTTCAGCAAAAATAATTTTGCTGTAATTCATTTAAGACATAGAGAATATACAGTGGTATGTTGTGGTATGGACATAGTGAGTTTGAAATGAGTTGATGAACCCAGGGCAAGGATTGCTACTTTGTTTCTGGAATCTTTACAAAAGAACACACCCATCTTGTATTCTTTGCTAATTATATAGGAATGTGTCTGTCTTCAGGTTAATATTTCCATGCTTAAATGTAGGCAAGTTCAAGATAATTATCTAAATTTTACTTAGGATTCTCAAAGGTGCCTAAAAATATATGCACAAAATACCATCAATGTCATGATTTCTCTCAAGATCTGTTTGTTATTAGCACGAGGTGGCTTAAGTAGTAATAGCTGCTAATGGTCATTCTCAAAACCCACAGTACTGTAAGACCTCTCTAATACATCCACAGACGTGTTTTACAAACACCATGTTTTACAGAACATACTTCAGGAACATCTTAGGGACTTTGTGCTTATCTGAAGTTGTACGAGCATTATCTCAGTTTACCTGTATCACATACTATATGAGTTATGGTATTTCTTGACGTGAGTCTTTTGAGTTAATAAAATTGCCTAGTCATTTTGTCTGGGGCCATTTATTTTACGCTTCATCAATACCGAGATGTGTTTGAAATTGATAGTTTTCTCTGCGTTTTGTACTTTAAAGTCAGCTAAGACTGAGTGAATGAGGAAACTCTTTTTCTGAGTATATGTGACTCTGACTTTCTCACTGCCACACCCTCCAAATGCAGATAATTTGAAATAGCAAGATGTTGAATGCTGGTATGTTAATAATACAGCACAGCACACAGGTCTGTCAGCTTCTGAAAAGCTGTTTGCAACAGTTATGAATGTAAAAAATTGAATTATGTTGCAAAAAAAGCAAGCATTGCTCCAGTCTCCTCTTTCAAAACACGCTACATGTTCATATCTGTGGATTTTTCTCCAGTATGTACAGAACTTACATTGTTTCCTGATAGCGTTGGAATCTTTCTTCTGTATCGCAGAAGCACTTCTTAGATTTTATTGTAACATTCAGAGACTGTAGTGAAATAAGGTTTTAACTCTGTGAGAAACGATCTTTATCGTACTATGGGTAAGCTCTGTAATAATGGCTAAATTCCACTGACCCACAGCTGATTGGCAAATAGGGAAATGCTGTAGCTCTTCTTTCAAAAGATGAATGAAGATATTTAGTTCTCAGGCCGATGAGGTAACCTGAAGGCAGCAAGTCCATGCCCTTTCTTATCTGTTTGATTTGACAGTCATTTTGTGAACTTGATATGCAAATCCATCATCTAATTAAAAGTAATCATACCTGTACATACTAACAGTCAGCCTTAGGAGGAATACGTATTTTAACTTTGAGCACCATGTTTTTAAATTTTATTGCTTAATTTTCTCTTTAAATAAATGAGTTTTAGATTGAAATGGCCTTTATCACTGTATTACTTTTTTAGTGCGAATATAGAAAGCTTATATAGCAAACCAAACTGCAACCTTGCATGATAACGTAGTATTTCTATTTTCATGTAAGTAGTATCCATTCTAATGTTTAAAGGATTTTCCATCTCAGTGGAATAGCAATATTCCAGGAAAAAAAACCCTTTGAATACATGTACGTAATGTATGTATATATGTTACTGAAATGTGTGGATATTAAAACTATGGTGGTAGATGTCACAAAGGCTGTGCAACCAGTGTATTTTTCTTCAACAGTTTCACCTACTTTTTATTTTTTATAACCTGATCTCAGCAGAATTTGATGAGAAGGAGATAAAACGCATGTTTTTTCTCCCCCTTAGTTCGCAGAAGTAGATGAAGATGACTGGGATATATCATCTATAGAAGAAGACTTTTTATTGATGAAAGAGAATAGTGGTCAGAAGGCATCAGCAGCTCAGAAAAATGAGTCAAATGTTGCATCTGTTGTACAGGCCTGGGGTCTTCCAAAGAAGACTGTACCAAAACAGGAAGGTAATACGTTCATTCTTCTACATCGTAAAACTTAAGTGCCTGACATACCTAGAGGAAAGCTTAAGTGTAGTGTATTACACATTGTAAAATACCATATACTGAATTACAGGGAAAAAAAATGTGTGGTCTTTATATATAAAGTGTCAAGAAACTTAAGTTTGGAATTTTAGAACACATAGAATCATAGAATGGTTTGGGTTGGAAGGGACTTCTAAGATCGTCTAGTTCCAACCCCTGCTATAGGCAGGGAATAGTAATCAGCTGTAATGTTCACGCAGGATGCTTTTCCAAGTGTTCTGCTGGACTGTGATATTATCTGAACCAGTGGTAAGGAAACGGCTTCAATCTCACACAGCAGCTTCTAGCTCTACCATTTCAATGTGCTTAAAAGTTAAAACTACATACTGACTTTTCCCATGAAAAATAACATGAACTGTAATGTTGACACTGGGTGTTTATACTGTGCATCATATTCTATGACAGGAGGAGTCTTCATATTATCAACATTTATAATTTCCTCAGTGGTTGAAGCTGTGAACTTTCTGAAGACCACAGCTATTTGCTCACCTAGCACGATTCTTATAGATAGATAAGTATACATTAAAAATGCCCCCCAAATAATATTGCTGTTTTACTGTTGTTATTTTTACAGGTCCTCGTGAAGCTGATAATACAAGCACATTAAAAAGCAGCTTAGTCACTGTAACAGATTGGAGTGATTCTTCGGATATATAATGGTTCTATTCCTGATGGGAGGCACTGCTTTTTGGTTTCTGTTGAGTTTGAAAACGTAACTGAAATCATCGCGTGTTTCCTATTTGTTTCTCATGCTGTTCAAGTGACAACAAGGAATACTGCTTACAGAGCTCTTGTGTCTTTCAGTCTTGAAACACAGAATTTTCATACACATACATAGAATTTTCATATGCACATCACTGGCCATCAGTATTTGGAAACTGAGAAAATTGTTCTTCCTTGTGAAGTCAGTGGTGAAAATCCTTGATTTCACTGAGGTGAAGATTTTGTCTCTAATGTTTACTTTAAAGACCGAACCTGGTCTTACAAGAAAACCCGTTCACCAGTGAACAGTTACTGCAGAGTATTACTTTATAAGATTTTTAAATGCATATTTTCTTGTATTTTATCATAAAGTTTATAGAAAATGGTGAGCATTTTCGATAGACTGTTTCCATGTATTCAAATGTTAAGTTTCTAACATGGTTTACAGTAAACGCCAAAGGGAAAAAAAAGGCATGATAAATAAAAGTTATTATTAAATGCCTCCTATTTTGCAATGTTACCCTTTTTCCCCCTATTAGAATTAACTCTTAGTTAACATAAAGCCAAAAAAGAAAATTAAAAATGGAAAAAAACACGTCTGTCTGTTGTAAGGAAAATAATGACCTTTAACTGAGCACATACGTCCGTATTTGTTTTGTCCATAGTGCCCACTTTCTTGAAAAGACACAGTGAGGTTTTGACGTAATTACAAAAATAAGGCAAAATAAAAACAGCCATGAATGACTTTGTAATTCCAATGTATTTTAGATGGTGTCAGACACAAAATTTTCTGTCTCGCTGTGCCATTAATGGAGTACCCACTGTTTGTTTTTACACCTTTGTCCCCAAATCGTCATTAGTGAGATTCCAAGGAGTCATCTGTTCAAACCTCACAAGAGATCCAAGTTTGTGCCTAATTTTAGGATCTCAGTCTAGAAACTGTTTTGTACTTAGTTATAATCTCTGATCTTATTTATTGAATTGTTGTATAAATGTTCCCTCAACACTCATGACATCTCTACAGACAGGCAAAGAAAAAGGATGAGCTGAATTATTGAACTGTTGTAACCTACATTATCCAAGATGGTTCTGTTAAGTACTCTGTGCTTTGTTTGGGCAGCACTTCAGGAATGTTGTTCCCAGTGCAAGCCACCTGGTATTAACTACAGTTCTTCCTTCAGTTTCTTAACCCATTCACTTGCAGCCATGCTGGAGCCAAGGCTGGCTTGGCTGAGCAGAGATCTTCTATCTTAGGCAGGAAAAGGGAGGATACGGCTGCTGGAAGTCAGGTCAGGAGATGTGGAAGGGCTACAGAGGTGGTGCTTGCTGTTGTAGAGAGAAAATTCATGTGGCCAAAGCTCAGTGGGAGTTGAATCTGGCCGGAACTGTAGGAGACAACCAAAAGGGCTTTTTAAATGCATTAACGGCAGAGGACCAGAAGTAACATTAATCTGTTACTTGGTGAGGATGGTCACCTCACAAGTAGGGATGTTGGCAAAGCAGAGACGTTTAACGCCTCCTCTGCCTCTGTCTTCAATACTGATGGTGGGTTCTGGGATCCCCAGAGCCCTGAGCTAGAAGACTGTGGCTGTGGTAATAATAAACTCCCAGCCAATCCCAAACTTGGATGGGATTTGCTGCTGCAGTTGGATCCATATAAGTCTATGGGGCCTAAAGGGATTCATCCCAGGGTACTCAAAGAGCTGATGTCATTGCAAGACCTCTCAATTCTTTTTCAACAGCTGGAAATGTAGAGAGGTCCCTGTGGACTGGAAGCTGGCAAACTGTCTCAATTTTCAAGAAGGGCAAGGACCCTGGTAATGTCAGTCTCACTTCGGTGCCTGACAAATTTATGGAGATGACTCTGGTAGCCTTGAAAAACACTGAAAAGACAATGCTGTCATTGGTCGCAGCCAAGGGTTCCTGAGGGGAAAGTCCTGTTTAATGAACTGAATCTCCTTTTATGATGAGGTTACCCACCTAGTTGACCAAGGCAAGCCAGTTGATGTAATATTTTTTGCAATTCAGCAAGATTTTCAATACTGTTTTCTCACAGTATCCTTCCAGACAAAACGCTCAGCATGCAGCTAAACAAATATATCCTCGTGGCCTCAAAGGGTTACAGTACATGGGGTAACATCAGGCTGGCAGCCAGTCACTAGTGTGGTCTCCTAGGGGCTTGATTTTAGGGCCAGTTCTCTTCAATATTTTCATCAGTGACTTGGATGCAGGACTTGAAGGCATACTAAGTTTGTGGACAACACTAAATTGGGAAGAGGTATTAACTCCCTCAAGGGTAGAGAGGCCTTGCAGAGAGATCTTGACAAATCAGAGAGCTGAGCAATCACCAGCTGCATGAAGTTTAACAAGAGCTGCGCTGGATTCTGCACCTGGGAGAGGGGTAATGCTGGGTATATGTACAGAATGGAGGATGAAAAGCTGGAGAGCAACCAAGCAGAAAGGGGCCTGGGGGTTCTGGTTGAGCAGGCAGAACATGAGCCAGCAGTGTCCCCTGGCAGCCAGAAGGGCCAGCCATACCTTTGGGGTGCACCAGACCCAGCACTGCCACCGGGTGAGGGAAGGGGTTGTCCCTCTCTGCTCTGTGCTGTGTGGCCTCACCTCCAGCACTGGATGCAGGTTTGGGTGCCACAGCGTAAGAATGACATAAAGCTATTAGAGAGCATCCAGAGGAGGGCTACAAAGAAGGGTCTGGAGGACAAGCTGCATGAGGAGTGGCTGAGGTCCCTGGGTGTGCTCAGGCCTGAGCAGAGGAGCTGAGGGGAGGCCTCATGGCGGCTGCAGCTCCTCACAGGGAGCGGAGGGGCAGCGCTGAGCTCTGCTCTCTGGGACAGCGACAGGGCCCGAGGGAACGATATGGAGCTGTGTGAGGAGAGGGGCAGCTGGGGATTAGGGAAAGGTTCTGCACCAGAGGGCGGTGGACATGGAACAGACTGCCCAGGGCAGTGGGCATGGCCCTGAGTGCCAGAGTTCATGGAAGAATTTGGACACCGCTCTCAGATATTGGGTTTGGATTTTGGGTAGTCCTGTGTGGAGCCAGGAGCTGGAATCAGTGATCCTTGTGGGTCTCTTCCAACTCTGGATATTCTGTGATTCTGATTCTTAAAGAAGGGACCGAAAGTGACACGCCACCAGCCGGATGAGTGCTGCTGTGGGACAGGAAACCAAAGGGATGGAACAAGAGCGGTGTGTAGGAGCCATCTCTGAGGCTTGCCTTGCCTGCCACGCAATGCCCCAAAGGCTGCAGCTTCTCTCCATTTCTCTCCCCGCCATGCGCATGTGCTCACCATCACGTGTGCATTCATCTCATGCTGTGTGAGTCTCTGGTAACCGTTTTCGTAACATTGACTCTCCTTAGTACCTGATTAGACTGTGCTGCTCCTGGCTCACCAGATTACATGCTTATTTCTACTTTACCCAGGCTCTTGCTCTTACTGCTGTGGCACTGAAGTGACTTTTACTTTCTCACACCCTTGGCAATACTGTAAGGAGATAAGAGCCTGCAGATTCCCATTGACTGCCATTGCCTGGCAACAGAGTTACAATGTCCTCTGCAATTCCAACGTCACTGCTGATCAGCGGTGAGACATTTTACATATTAACCTGCACAGAATATGACTGTTTTGTCCCACGCTGAACCCATTTGAGAATCAGTTGCAGTGATGCACAACAGTAAATACAGCGCGTGCAGTGCTATTCCCAAAGCAACTGACAGACTGCATCTGTAAATACCCTCTTTATTTTTTGTTTAGAAAGCAGCATCAATGCATGATTTGCAGGTATAAACTTTACAATACAAACATCAATCTTAAAATATAATAAAATTTACATCAACGTGGAAAAAGCCGCAAGATAATACCTTACAAATTAATTGTCTTAGTGGTAATTCCATTGTGTTTTGAGGTGGGGGGGGAAATCACCCTGAATGAAACATACAAACTCATTTCTAAAACTGGCTTTGGATCTTAGAAAAGTACACTTAAACATAAGCGTTCTTGTCAAAGTGCTTTGGTGAGGTTTTGTCTGGGACACTGTTGTGAATCTTTGTACGAGACGACATCACAGATGCGGCTCCATTATATGCATATGCTCTCCTGAAAAGAGAAGAGAATCAGCCATTTACAGACATCTCACGGACAGGTAACATCTCCTACCGAAGCACTGTAGTGCTATAAAGCTAGAAGAAACGAATGGCAAAGTGAAGCTCCTCCTGCTGGAGGCAGGGGACACCTCCCTCCCGTGTGCTCTCATTCGCAGTTTCCCCTCCAGCGTTTCCCTGTAATTCCCCTTTATATAGACTGGTATTCCTCATTCACAGCCAAGTAAACTGGTGCCAGATCAGATGAAATACTGAGGCTGTGGAAAAGCCTAGGTGAGCAGTAACTCTACACTACTACTAAGCTGTGCCTCTTCACTACCATCCCTCTTCTCCCAGCTCGCTTCCTTTTTATCTGATAATTTGGGATTAAATAAACTTGTCAATTCATGTATGGGCACCTGAACACTTTTCCTCCATTTGTGCACGCATTTTTTCAGCGGTAGCAAACATATCAAGTATTTATAACACGAGTATTTGTACTGAGAAAGTAGCTTTTCTTAATTACATTAATTGCATGAATGATGGAAAGAAAATTATCCTAAAATCCCATTATTTTCTTTCAAGCACGCAGTCCTTTTCTGACCTCACTGCAAAGTGTTTCTGATAAGTAATCAAACTACATATATGCAACAGGTACAAAGGTGCTATATTGATTTATTTCAGTAAGTGCAACTTGGGTTTTACCTTGGAGATTTACTGCTGTCAGCTATTGAGAAGCAGAATATACTGCCACCAATGATGCAGAGTGAAGCTCCAGCCCATCCAATGAATAAAGCTGCTCCTAATTCATACCTACAGGAGTTAAGAAATGTGTTTAACAAAGACAGAATTAATTTAATGTTTTTTTTTCAGAGTAGAAAAACTAATTTTTTTCTTGATATATATTTTTTCAGTTGACAGACATTATTTGTTGCAAAGTCAGCAGCTGTGATGCTCAGCTAAATTCTTTCCATTATTTCCCCTGTACACATGAGGCAGACTTGTCCCATGGCACACTGCTGCCATGGCACCACCTCATGCAGCCAGCCAGGTTGCCTTGCCTCCCAGCTCTGCTTGAGGCTGATGCCTGAGGGGCTCTGATTCTTTGGCCCTTTTACACTGCATGGCTCCCACTCCCTTCAAACACTGCAGGTTTGTTCCCACTGTCTCCCAGTCCAGACTGCGGCTTTCAGTGAGTCCTCCTTCTGAGGCTGTTCAGCCCTATGACTTAAGCAACTGCCTACAGCTCTCTTTAACGCTCCCCTCCAGCTCTCAGCATTTCTCCCTCTCCATGTCCATGCTCTGAACTGAGTATACATGAAGTTTGCATACATACATATAGTAGGCAGGTGCAATCATAGATTCCTAGAATCACTGAGGTTGGAAAAGACTTCTAAGGTCATCTAGTCCAACCATCAACCCATCTCCACCGTGCCCACTAAGCACCCCCCTCACTGCCACATCCACTCAGTTCTTGAACACCTCCAGGGACAGTGACTCCACTACTACAAGATACGTGTTCACATAAAATTTTAATTCTAATTAAGCTGATGGTTCCACCCCTGTGTGACAGTTTTCAGACGACTGAGCAGGTTTCTGTCTGTTCAAGGTCTGGGAGTTCTCCAACTGAAAGCAGATATCTGCATCAGAGTTCATCACCCAGGATCTCATTACAGTCAGCACACAAGAAATACGCACTCGACTCCAAAGTACGTCTGCTGAATCACAGCCTCGAGTGCCTTTTTCAGTGTGCCCCTGAGGAGGATCAAAGCCATGAGCACAGATGGGAAGTGGCACAATGTGATCCCCATGTGAGGATGCCTCCATGCATGGGGTGGTATATAGAGCGCAGCTGGGCTCCCTTAAGAAACCAGTGCAGAGCACCGGGTGCTGGAGGACCATGAGCCATACAAGGTGACCAGTTGTACCCTTCCCTCTTGCAGCTCTTCAGTTGAACAGAGATCAAGATTAAATTGGGTTTAATTGGGTAGAAAAAGGTGTCCTGCCTTTTTCCTAACAGTTGAGAAGCTGAAGGCATGGAACCCAGCCTTTGATCTTGGGACTGTTTGTACTTTCTAAGCAACATTTTATTATAACATGCATAAGCATTTGGCATGTATGGATTGTTCCTGGGTGACGGCCGTATGCCATGTTAATGAGTTGCGGAGCTGGCCTAATTGGTCCTTCTTTCACATCTTCACATAGATAAAAGACTTTTTGATATACACTGGTGCTTACAAGGAATTTTCAATTGCATATCAACCTGTGTGTGGCTCCCTGGCTTTTATCCAATCCAGTTTTCCAGGTTTTTTTAATAGGTGAGAAGCCAATCCTACCTCACCTTCCAAAATCCAATATGTATTGGATTAAAAACATCCTGTACTTGTACATCTTGAAAAAAAATACTAATAAGAGGGGAAAAAAATTCTGTATTCCTTATTTTTCCCTTTTCTCTTTATTGTTAAAACCCTTGCAGGAAACATAGTCTTCTGTTGTTAGAACTCTTGCCTGTAAGACCAAAAGTAGCCACACTCCAAAGTCTGTGGCCTCACACAGCCCCCACCAACTACAACCACCTCCAGCTATGCTCACTCAGCAGGCTGAGAGCAGATATTTTAATATAATTCAAAGTGGCAGAATTCACTGAGACAAAGTATTAATAACAGTAAATAAAACATCCTCGTCATTAGATATGTTAGGACCAAGAAGCAAACCACTTGTAGCTTCATTAGCCAACTGGGTGAACTCTGGGACATATGTACAGAACAAACCTAACTGTTCAGCAAATCAACACAACTATCCAATGGAAATATATATTTTAATTGTCTAGTTCTTACAATTTACGGAAAATGATAAGCAGGTTCAAAGCAATGTGACAGCAGGACAGCGCAAAGGGGGCCTGTGTGAACTGCACATCACCAATCCGGAGAAAAGAAGGCTGAAGGGAAACAATTCTCTACAAAAAAAGGGAAGCCAGTCAGCTCATTCAGATGAACTCACACCATTCATCAGGAAGAACGATGATGATCATGAGTTCAAACTGTGGCAAGGGACAAAAAGGATGAAGGCTAGAAAAGCTTTTATTGGAAATAGTAAAGTGACAAAACAGTTTCCGAAGATAAGCTCTGGAAGTAACACTAGCAAGGCAGCGCATCAGAGAGGTGCACAGAGTTTTTTTCTACTAGACGTGTCTGAAGATGATAAATGAAATCCAGCACCAAGGTGTCCCGTGCTGTCACCAAGACTCGGTGTGTTCTTGAGTGAGGTCAGACAACACCTCTGGAGCTGCGTTACGTCCATTGCAAACTATTGCGTTGGAACATAAAATCCCATGTAAGACTTCTTTCTAAGTAAGTCTGGCTTTAGGGTGTGCCAGAGTGACCATTATTGCTCAGCTACACACAGATTCAAACCAGAAGTCTCATAGGCTCCAGCTTTGGGCGGCTCTCTGATTCCTCCTGGTCATGTACACATTCAGGCACTTCCTTGCCATGCAAAGAGGTAAATCCTGACAGCCGAAACGATGCTAAACATCCCATGTCATTCATTTTCCACTAATAGTATCTCAAGCCTCTCTTGGACACCACCAGAATAGCTACAGAAGAAAATGTGCAGCAAACAGTGGATGGCTGAAACCAAGGCGGCATCCTCTCTCAGTAAAGAGCCAAAGCCAAACTCCCACAATATACAAGCAAGGTATATTCAACGCTCCTGCAAGGTTTATTAACGTAAGAGTTCCCAGAAGGCAGCAAAATAAATTGCTCCCACATATTTTATACTGATTTAGAGAGAAAGGAGTCAAATGCCACCTTTATCTTAATCTGACGTAAGATGACTGCATGAGCTACACCTCATGCACGCCACGTGCAAGGCCAATTACAGTTTCCTTCTCCATCGTTTTCTTTGCAGCTGCAATTATGTGTGCTGGCAGTTGTGCTATACTGTTTGTTTTTTTTTTTTCAGGAAAAAACGTAATTTCTGCAAAAGACGTTTTATGACCTTTATTTTCTCGTTTGTTTGCAGTAAAACTCTGCCATGAGGTCTACCTACTTTTTTCCCAACAAAACAGTGCAGGAACACAATGAAGAAAGGGAATTCTGGCAACAGCCAAGGTATTTTTCGCTGAAAACAGTAAGCCTGATGAATAATTAACTGCTGGCTGCATAGCCAGACTCCATTTTCTTCACAGTAGCTCACATCCTTGTTGCTTCTGGTGGCCTTTGGATTCTGTCCTTAACATATCAAACAAGCTGAAACTATAGCAGAATTATGGAGGAAACTGTTATGAAATTGTTTTCAAGAAAAGAGAAGTAGTGTCAGCCCTACTGCAAATGTGGTTCCAACTAAAGGTATTTCATCAGTGAGACTGCCTTCTTTCCATCAAAAAGAAAGGGAAAAGCTCAGGATACATTACTTGGATCTCAAGGAAATTTATACCCAATGCTTGACATATTCTGGAATCAACATAAAGAAAGTTCTGAAAACCTTGTATTTAAATATAAGTTTACATTACATAAGAAGCCACAGCATGAAACCTTGTGATGCTCTAATTTACAGCCAGCGTTTTCAAACTTGGTGGATAAAGCATGCTTCCAAAATTCAAACACTGGTTCATGAATGAGCTGCTGCCTTTGAAAGTTCTGAGCATTCTCAGCTTTAAGGAGAGTCTTTATGGATCATTATTTCTGGTATGGATTCTGCAGGTCTATAGTGATAGGACAAGGCGGGGTGGTTTTAAATTAAAAGAGTGGAGATTTAGATCAGATATTAGGGGGAAATTCTTCACTCAGAGGGCAGTGAGGTGCTGGCACAGGCTGTCCAGAGAAGCTGTGGATGCCCCATCCTTGGAGGAGCTCAAGGCCACACTGGATGAGGCCTTGGGCAGACTGATCTGGTGGGTAGCAACCAGCCCATGGCAGGGGTTGAAATAGGATGGGCTTTAAGGTCCCTTCCAACTCAAACCATTCTGTGATTCTGTGATCCAATTTTTAGCCATCTGGATTTGAAAATCTGTCAGAAAAAAAAATCCCTTCAAATGGAATTAAGATCATGCAGTGCTCAACACTTTTATGGAAACCATCTTCTATCAAAAGCTTAAATAAATATTTTCGTCCTTTCCTATTGAATTATGCACCTCATGAGTGCCTCTGTCTTGTGAAATGCCTTTTCAGCATCTTTGACGTGAACATAAGCTTATTCCGATTAGCACAATTGACTCTGGGACAAGTGCCGCAGAGCCCCACCAAGCTGTGATAAGCCTGGGCACAAAGACTACAGACCCATCACTCTACAGAGAAGTGTTAGCTCTTTACATTTCAACACAGTTACTACAGTTGGAAACCATGATCAAATAAACTGCATCCCACTTTCCTTTTCTGCCCAACAGGAGAAACATTTGCTTTCTGTACAAATGGGTTCTGGCACGCAGCACAAAACTTAAGGTATACTTTTTCGAAAGATTTATGGGTATAGGAAAGTACTTACTTTTGTGCAACAAAAGAAGGATCAAAGAACTCAGACGTAATCCTGTGTGCATACAGGGAACAACCAGTCATGGAGCACAGCCCTGAAAAGCACAAGACAAACCATTCAGTGGAACGGGCAGAGAAGCTTTGGGCCTGACCCTGAGGCCAATGAAGTGACGTAGAACTGTGTGTGCAAAGCTCTGGTATGACTCCAGACACAAACTTAAAGAAGTAAAGTATATTTACCACACAGTATGAAAATCAGTCCAGCTAAGCAAGCTATTCTTGCTTTATTTTGATCAGAGCCGCCGATTTTTGTGCACTTCATCCCAACCAGTCCAAAAATGGAACCAAATAAACCCAGACAGACAGCGGAGATCATCAGTCCTCTGCAGGCTTGGATGTAACCTGCAATGAGAAGGAGTAAGGCTCATGTGAGGGCATGGACCACACCAGGTTTCTTTACAGCTCCCCTCACCCCACACAGCAACAGGCATTAATTAATAATTTCAAAGAGAATTGAACCTTGGCTGGAGTAATGTCATCTGATTACTGAGCGTGTTCTTCTAGGTGATGCCATGATAATGTTCTCCAGTGGGCATCACCATGTGAGCCCAGTACCTAAGGAACATACTATGGCAGTCAAAGCTAGAAAAAATAATGTTGTGGCATTGAGCACAACATCTGCAAGAAGCTGAATCACTGGGTTTTGAAGAACACAGTGTCTGTCACAGGTTGCAGAGATTCTCAGAGCACATGACGTCTTGTGTGTGAGCATGCCATAGATGCCATAGGACTGGCAGCAGGCTGGTGAGCCTGGCTGGATGTGCCACTGATCTTGTTCGGATCAGCCAAGAAGGTCCTCATTCCGCAAGGAATTCAAATACACGCTCAGCCTCATGGACAGCAGTGATCCTTTGGATAAAGCAAATTACTGGACGTGTGCCTTGCCGCTGCTTACAGCTACATTGCCATGCTGGCTGAGGCTGCTCCGAACTGGACTGTCCAGGAGCTGGACTTCCCCACAGGACAACTGATTGCCTGGCCTTTTCTCCCTTCACAGTTAAACACTGTGATCATCACATAGTACTGTCCACTGGGTGGAACGCTGCAATCTTACATAGCTGAACAACTGACACAAAATGTTTTTCTCCATAACCTATTACATCTCATTTAAAATGGAAATGTGCTTCCATTTTTCGTGCATTCATTCTTTTCTCTTTGATCTCCCGTGGGTGGAAATGTTGAGAGCCGAGCCAGGTTTTCATTGCATATTACACCCAGTTTTACAGAATAACAAACAAAAAAACCCTGCATAAAAGCCCTTAATATGTAGAAAATTAATTTATTAGAACAGGAACTGGGGGGCATTTAATGAAAGCAGAAGGCTATAGATTCAAACCAAAAGGTGTTACTGTTCATATAATGAAGCTGTGGGACTCTTCTCTATGGGATATCTGGATGCTAAAAGTGTACACAGGTGCAAAAAGAGACCGGATAAATTCAGTAAGGAGAAATCTGTGTCCGGCTGGCAGGTCCCTGAGCTGCAAAAGGCCATCACAGGTGGTTGGCCTTCTTCTACACTCATTAGTGGCATCCACTTTGGTTGCTGCTGGAGGAATATCAGCTCCAGGATGACCACTCTATGCTTCAACAATGTTTTAAAAAAATCACTGATTCACAGCTTTGTGTAAGACACAGCACACAAGACTGTGGATGCCCCATACCTGGAGGCGTTCAAGGTCAATTGGATGGGGCCCTGGGCAGCCTCATCTGGTGGCTGGGAACCCTGCCCATGGCAAGGGGTTGGAAGCAGAAGACCTTTGAGGTCCCTTCCAACGCAAGCCATTCTGTGATTCTCTCACAAAGCATTTTGTAGAATATTACACTGCATTTTATCAGTCCTACAGAATTCAGGTGCTGCACTGCATGTCTTGGAACAAAACCCAATGGCATTTATCTACATCCATCTGCATGCATATAGATATATTTTACCTATAACATGATTCTGTAGCCTATCTGCTAAAGAAATACAGTGTACAATGAAACAACCATAACTGTCATAGGACTCTTATGTTGGAATACGAGAGCCATTTATGCCTGCTCAGGTGTCTAACACTGTCATTAAAATTAAAGTCTGAACTATCAGGTAGACTCCTACAGTAGCTGGATGAGCTGCCCATTGGAGAAACATTTATTACACCATTGATAATAATTGCAACATAGGCTAACCAGCTCAGAGTTGACTTCTAATTTTTAGATATCTACAATCATGTGTAATAGCCCTAATCATCTATATGCAATAATATCTATCAATTTGTCCTTTTAGAAAAAAATATACAACAGAAGATATTGAAGAAATATTCAGTTCTTACAGAAACACACTTCAAATATTTTTCCTTAATGAAGTGTTACTTCAGCATTATTACCACGTTCAAGCTTTGAGCTGAAAAATTGTCTTGCTGTTTGCATACAAATCAATTTTTTCCTTTTTGTTTCTGGATTTCTGTTGCGCTGAGTGTATCTATTAGAATCACAGAATCACCAAGGTTGGAAAAGACCTCCAAGATCATCTGGCCCAACCGTCCACCTACCATCAATATTCCCACTAAACCTTGTCCCTTAGTACCACATCTAAACATTTCCTGAACATCTCCAGGGACAGTGATTCAACCACCTCCCTGGGCAGCCCATTCCAGATTAGCATGTTGACGCAGAATAATTTGATAAGGCTTATATTTTCCTTTAGTAATTGTGAGATAGCCTAGGCTATAAGGCTTCAAGCAGAAATATTTATTGGCAAGTTGCTCTTTTGAATATACACGAAGAGCAGTGCTTCCCAGTGTTGTAGCAGAAGGAAAACACGTAGCCTTCCCTCTGCTCTCCTGAAAGCTCAGTTAGGCAACTACTGCTCCTTCTGGTCTTCTCCTTCTCCACTCAGCACTGAAGAGCCTCCGGCCCTGAGTCAGGAGCCATTAAAAGTGTCTCTCTGAGTAGGTCCCTCTCATATCCCTCAACTCATAATCAAAAATCTCATACATCATCCTATGGCATCCAAAGGAGATGCTTTCACCCGAAACACCACCAAATGGAACAAAGAAGCACCACCATGCCCCACAGTATAGGGGTTATGACCAGATTTGAGACAAATCCAGCCAAAGAACTACAGACTGAAAATTTACAAAGCCAAACCTAGAGATTACCATCTGCCTTGAGGACCTCTCACAGGTCCTATGTGAGATATGTTACTTTTCATTTGGGATCCGCAAGAAAACAAAAAGTAGAGCACACCTTTTGATGTTCACTGGACTGTGCAACCAGTTGATAAAACTTGGCATTTCTAAGGCATAATTCACCTTATCCTAACAGAGCTATCTACAATAGATCACATTAATTGCACCTAATTTTTTCTGCAAGCTTTGTAAAGTGAGCCTAGGGTGACTCACAGTAAACAGCTATTTGGTGGTTATCTAAAACCAGGTGAGATGACCACCACTGCTAACCAAACTATTTCCTCAACAGTGAAATAAAACTGTACCCCCAAACAGCTCACTTCAAATTCCAGCAATAATTAAAACTTTTGCTTTTGTGTCAAATTCTGTGACTTTACTCTTTTCTTTTTTTTCCCCCTCAGGCAAAACCCAAGGGATGTCAGTAGGAAAAGGGCGTTAGTAAGATTTCAAAATGTGGCTCTCTCAGTTTATAAAGGCTCAAGCCTGAAGACAGCAGTCTCGCTTTGTTAATTTTTGCTACAGTAGGCACAGAAAAATTTGTTTTTTTTTTTAACATTTCCATACAGCATATTTCTCGTAGCACCCAGGTGAAGCAGGAGATGCAAACTGGTGAGGTGGCTATTATTTTTGACAGGTCCAATTTATTGACACTTTTAGAAGTTAATTGACACATTAAGGTGCTGAACCATGAACGTATCCGCCCAGAGGTCCTCTAAACCTTTATTTATGCCTGAGCCTCCCAGAAGAAGCAATAAATATTCACCCCAACCAAAATAGCTAGCGTACGCTAGGAACAACATGGCTGAAATTCAATTGTTACTGAAGGTCAATACACAGCTTTAAAATAGGTAGAGGTGGTGAGACAGCGAGAAATGATTAACTCACTCAACAGAAATCATTTTCAACTATAATTGCGTGAGCTGGAGCACGGCTCAGCTCTGCTGAATGAATAACCTTCCTCACTAAATATTTCACCAAATTCTGCAGGCCAAGCGAGATGGGACCTGTTCCAGCTCACCACAGCAATTACCCAACTCCCGCACATTTTTAAAACAAAATAACTAAAACAATCATCATCTACACCAAAAACACTGAAGAGCAGAAGACTCTGTTGCTTCTACCAAGATGACTGTGGCAACAGGAAGCGTAAAAGGGTGAAATCAATCTCAGTATCAAACCCAACTGCCCGGACCTAGGTTAAAATGGACCACATACAGCTGTGACTGTAACTGTACCTTTTCTTTGCTTCCTGGAAAGCAAGAATCAAGGCTTACCATGCAGAGAGTGGGAATCTTCTACTTCTTTACCCTCTCCCACTGAAAGCCAAAGACTGTCTCTTCCCCAAAATGCATTATATGTACTTTCATCAGCATCTGCAATAAGCTGGTACCTTGTCATGTACACACTGACCACCCAAACAAAGCACTGAAGCAACGAAAAGCCATATGTTTTAAGCAGACAAGCAGACAAACATGTATTACTCATAAAGTATGTTTAGCAGCATTCCAAGAGAAATCTATTTCAAGTATTTTTTTCAAACAAATGTGTTTTGTCTTGCATTCAAATTAATCTTGTTGGGTTATCATCTTTCTTGCCTCATCGCTCTCATGCTTGCCTCTCATGCTCTCAAAGAGCTATGAGAAATTTGCACACTTACGTTGTGTGATTCTCACAAAAACATTTGCGTACTGTTATGGGGGTTGCCACTTTCACAATGAATACTTCCAGTGGCATCCTGCAGTCTGCATCATGTGAAGTATCGGCAGTTACCTTACAGATACAGCTCAAGTTCCTTCTAAAAGCACACACCCATTGCTTTTGTATGTTTTTCTAAGCTCCAGTACCTTCTTTTATATCGTAAGCAAATTTTTGTTCAGGTGTGTTCTTTCTAAAGGTCATTGGATACACCACTGGAAACACGGTAACGGATACGTCCTGCATTAGGAGGTGGTTTCATCACCAAGTTTCTGTCTATCACCAGCAGTGCGCAAAAGCAAACCCAAAATGATTTGAAGTCCCACTAGGATATTTATGTTCTTATACAGAACATGGAGTCTGTATTAAGGGGCCAGCCCTTAATGATGGCTGGCCAGGTTTATTATACAGGAATGCATGAAGGTGGAAAGGAACACAGGTAATTTTCTCCAGTGGCCATCACTGGTGGCCCCAAAAGCCACGAGTGCCACCCTACTGCCATGCCACTGTCAGGAACCTGCACTCCGTGATGTATACCAGCAAATGGGAACAAGGAGCAACCTCCTGACTACTCCTAACCCGAACTACAACACTTCAGTCCTGCCCCACCACTTCAAGGAGTGGAGCATGCTCCATAGGGCTTGTTGCTTCTGCTCACCAATCCTTGGGGCAGAACGGGCACCAAATCTGTCCTTCTTTACTTCTCCTGGGTCCACCACCTGAGGATGTGCTACCATGCTGCCACACCAGGGAAGGGTGAGGCCAAGAGTGAGCACAGGTTCACAGGTCCATTGCTGCGAGGAGTGGAGCTGGGGCCAGGCTGTAGCCCAGAGGCACCTCTAGCTGCAGCAACACCCCCCAGCTGGCCTGCCCTGTGCTGGGGCTCACGCTGCTGTCTGTGAGGCCCATGTCTCATTTACCATGCCTGCACACCAGGATCTGGCCCCACTTGGAGACATGGTTCAGGGACACTGAAGCCATTGCTGTTAAACAGCCTCTGGCAGAAGGATGGGATGAGCCCCGTCCAGGTGTGGATTCAGATGCTCTGCCAGATGCTCCCCTGCACAGCAGCTGCCTCAGACACTCATTTCTTGGAGAACTGGGACATGTCACCCAGAACACAATGTTTTCTAGGCCTGAGTTGGGTTTGGAGGGAGTAATAGGGACTTCTTTTTTTTTTGTTTTCGGGTGAGGGGGGGATTTTAAACATTCCCAGTGCCACATACTTTGTTTGCAGCTATGCTTCTCTCGTTCTAAAACCAGATTCACCCAGCACTAACCAAGCAGCTGAACAACGGATTCTGTGGGTCCAACACGTGGCGGTGACCACCCAGTGCCCCCTCACACAGCACAGCTCCTCACCAAAGCCTGGAAACCACTGGTTCCTACACCAAGCCCCTGACACCCGTGGGATGAGGCTGCTGTCCCACCCTGCTGTGAGACCAGCAAAGCCCTCTCCCACCAGGGGGCTGAGGCCAAGGGGATCCGAGAGCGGTGCTCCTCCATCCACAGGCAGCATCCGCAGCACGGATGTCTGAGGGCTGCCTGCACCCTGAACTCCTGCACGTCCTGAGGGTGCATTCAAGGTTTTCTGATACTGAGACTCATTTGCTTAATGGCAGTATTAATCCCCGCGGTGACAGCATCAGTGTCCCACTAGCAGACGTTTCCTCAACGAACTTTCCCAAGAAGTGAACCAGCCCCGGACCCTGAGCAGGGAGTGCCCTGGCGGCAGAACCGCTGTTTTTTGGAGTATCAAAGCCACGGGCAGGCTATATAGTTTATTCCTTTATGGCCGTAGAAACGTAGAAAAGGTGCCATTATTTTAAAAACCTCTCCTCCCTTTATTGACAGCCACTCCTGAGGCTATAAACCAGGGCCGGCCGCACTTTCACTCTTTCTCCCGAAGCTATCATGTAACTGGAGGTGAGTTGCCGCTGTGCGGGCTGCAGCGCTCGGCTCCCCGCAGCGAACGGGCACATCGTCCCCCCCAGCGGGCACGGAGCGCAGCGCCCACCCGCCTCCGCCCCCGGCTCCAGGCGCTGCAGCTCCGAGCTCTGCTCCGGGAGAGCCCGACGCTGCCGTCCGCCAACCGAGCGGCCGCGTCCCAGCGTACAAGCACCGAGCAAAGCAGCGCAGCACACCGCTACGACCCCGCTCCCGCATCGCCCCCCGCGCTGAGCCCCGACACGGCCCCGGGACGCGCCCCGCTCGTTCCCACGCGCGACCGCGGCGTGCGCAGGGGCTGGGGTGCCGCGGCCGGGGGAGCCGGGGCGGTGGGCGGCGGGGTCTGACCGTCGAGCGCCAGCATGGACGGGAAGTCCTTGCAGTTGGAGACGCCGGTGGAGTCGGTCACGCAGGTCTTCCAGAGGTTGGCCCAGAAGGTGGCGGTGGTGATGACCGTGCCGTCGATGGAAGACACCTTCCAGTAGTCGGTGGGCAGCGTGGAGGACACCAGCACCCAGCCGCAGACGGTCACCAGGAAGGCGATGATCTCCGCCGACGTGCTCGCCATCGGGCCCGGCGGCAGCAGCGGGCGGCGGGCGGGCGGCGCGGGGCCGCGGCGCGGAGGGTGGGGCGGGGCCGGAGGAGCGGAGACCAATCAGCGCCGGCGGCTCCGGGTAGCCCCGCCCCCTCCCCCGCCCCACCCCGCCCCTCCCGAGTCTCCTCCGTCCGCACCGAGGAGCGGGGGTCTTCGCGTCCCCGCGTCCCCGCGCCTCGCTCCCCGCGGGAGCCGCCCTGCGCTGCGCCGGCCCTACGGAACGTCCCCTCCGTGTCAGCGCGGGAGCTGTCAGTCGGAGGAAGGAGTTCTCAGCCTGTTGCCACCCGCGCGCGGGTGGCAGCGCTCCTCGGGCCTCGTGTTGCAGTGCCGGCGGCGAGTCGAGGCTGTACCGAGCCCGGCCGCAGCCCGCGGGGCGAAGCCGTCCGCCCGGCCCTCCGCTGTTCAGGAGCTGTTTACTTTCCACATCAGTAGTGTATTTGCTATTGATGTGGAAAGTACACTGCCGGTCTTTACTTTCCGCCTGTTTGTTTCAAAACTATTGTTACATTTCCGCTGAAGCTTTTTGCCAGGCAGGCAATCACTGGAGGATAAGAAGCCACGTTTACATCATCCTATGGTGATGAATGCTGTTTGATTTTGCCGTGTGGAAACAAACCTGGATATAATTGCCTTATTGCTATAGAGGCATTCACGAGGAGAAAAAAAAAAATAAGGAACGAAAGGAAAAACCCAGCGAGGGCTGGGCTACCCTTGGATGCCCATCAGGGCCCAGTGGCAGCGGGCTGCTGTCAGCCTGTTCACAGAAAAGCTGAGGTCAGAAAAGACCTCTAAAGTCATCTAGTCCAACTGCCGGCCCACCCCCACCAGGCACACTGACCAGATCCTGCAGTGCCACAGCCGCACGCTTCCTCAACACCTCCAGGGTGGGTGAAATGGGCCCTGGGCAGCCCATTTCAGTGCATCACCATTCTTTTGGAGAAGAATTGTTTACTAACATCCAACACGAACCTCCCCCGGCACTTCTGGACGCCATTCCCTCTTGTCCTGTCACTGTTACCTGGGAGAAGAGGCCAACCCCCACCGCACTGCAACCTCCCTTCAGGTCATTGTAGAGAGTGATAAGGTCACCCTTGACCCTCCTCTTCTCCAGTCTGAACAACCCCAGCTCCCTCAGCTGCTCCTCATAAGACTTGCTCTCCAGACCCCTCACTAACTTTGTGGCCCTTCTCTGGACACGTTCCAGGGCTTCAATGTCTTTCTTGTAGCAAGGGGCCCAAAACTGAAGTGTTGGTGCCCAGCAGCGATGTCAGCGGGCTCTGCAGGACACTGCTGTGGTGTCAGCTGTGCCCAGCACACAGAAAAGTGCTTCTGGGTCAAGGAAGAGGGCCATGGCCCTAGATCAAAGTCCCAGCTACGTGACACTGTGATTTATTTGTTGGAGGGCAGGGCAGCAGACACAACATTTAAAAGTTGTTTATTTTATTTCCCCCTCGTAGCACTTTGAGGTCTTGGTGATGGGAAGGAAGTCAGAGACTCAATCCCAAATCTGTGTAATCGCGTGCTCTTGGTATGGGGAGCTCACCTATACATTTGTTGGTAGTGCTGCTTGGGTTGGTGTCATTTGTTGGACCCAAAGTCTGCTGCCTGGGCAACTTTTGGCCAAGGCCCATTCAAGGTTTTCAGTGTGCTGCCAAATTGAAAGTGGGAGGGCGGAGTGAGTATTCTTACTAGTACCTCAAGGGCCAAATCTGAGCCCAGGGAGGAAGAGAAGGGGGAAGAGGAGCTTCCCATCAAGCACAGGCAACAGGTTCCCTGCTGTGACCTTCTGCAGTCACTTCTGCTGTCCCAAGCCCTCTGCTTTGGACAGAGCTGGGCTTTGGCTGTGATGTACAGTACAAAGGACCTGTATCCATCTACCTCCAGCAACGTCAGAGGAAGCCTGGGCAAGTGGCTGAGGATGGGTGATATTAATTCCACCTTCAACCCACTCACTGCTTGTGAGCAAAGACCCACCACACAGGCCAAATTTATACGCCCGTTCTCCTGTACACCCTTTTTTATCCAGAGAGGTATAAAGTGTCCTCAGTGTACATGAGAATGAGGTTCAGTTTAGCTCCAGAGAAAGCCTCCTGTTCTATCCTAGCCTGACACTGCTGCTTCTGAAATATCTCTGGAGATGTTTGTGTCACTTGTCTTGTCCTTACCGTCTTTCCCACCTGAAATCAGAGCAAAACATTGAGCTTCTAATCTCATCTCTGGTTGTGCAAACCCGCAATGACATCATGCACAGCTTAGTATTCACTCGGATGAAGGCTAGCAGAAGCTGCAATAGATGCTCTTCCCCTGTGGCATGTTCTTTGCACTGGCAAGTATCTGCTGGGATTAGTTGTTGGAAAACGCTCATCTGTGAGCTTGCGTTTGTCCCCATGTTACATCAGCTTCTCTCTCCTGTGCGATGGCAAAGATCTTCATTTATGATCTTAACTCATGGGTCTTCAACTTTAGTTTTTTTCCAGGGAATCACGGCCTCTTTTCTCCCACCTGCTGTTCTAGGAACATGATCTGCACATGGATACTGGCCTGTATTTCCCCTCAGACTCTACCTCTGCCTCCTTGCCACCATCGTTCACACTTTCTTAGTTACCTTTAAGTTGTGTAGTAGAGTGAAAGACTTTGCTGTTGCTCGGTTTCTTCTTACCATGTTTTGGGACCAGCTGTGACTCAGGGATATTTTTAAATTCCAGAGGCCACTGTGTGGCAGATTCCAGTTCTTTTCTGTGCATGAATTGAGCAGATCATTGCATTAATGCAACTTTGTACTCATTTGAGTGAGTGTGTGTTTATCCCCTCGGTCCTGGAAAGAGAGGTGCTCACAAGTTTTCATAAGAAAACCACCCCTCGGAGTTCATTTGTTTTGTTGAAAGTCTCACTGGCTCTGGGACATAAAAATCGCATTTTTAAAGAATTATTAGTAAGCATTAGTAAGTGTATACTACACATGTTTTTAAAATCAGAATGGAATAGTATTCAATAGTTGGATCTTTACAACATATAAAAGCCTATTGTATTACTATGTACAGAAGCGTCCTTGAGGACAGTTTTCTTAACAAGTCTGAAATACAGGATATTATTTTAGCTTTTGCAGGATCAAAATCAAAAGCAATCATTATTGCCTCATAAATTAAACACTGAGTGACAGCACCATTTGTTCTGTGGCCAGGATAAGCAGACTAGGGTCATCATGCCTTTGTGCCGGAGTAATTTTTCTTGTAATTTTACCATACATGGGTTGGGCAACTTGAGGCCGTTTCCTGGCTCTGGTGTGTTATGAATTTCAGGGTGCCTAGAGCACCTGTTCAAAAGGAAAAACAACTTTATTTTTCTAAGGCTGAAGGACGACTTCCTTGTTTGCCAGGGTTTTCCTGAGAATTTGAATGTTGAAGAGGTAAGGCAAACTTGCAGGGAATAGTACGACTTGAGCACAAAGCCAAGGTCAGGCGTGCTGCCATGGTAGATTTGGGGAATGCGTCTCAACTTGGCATTAGCAGTAGAGGAGGTCAACATGTCTGTAGATGGGGAGACTTGCAGCGTTCTGTATTGTAGAGAACAAAAGTGCTGCCTAAAACAAGAACAACTAAATCTTCTCCAAATGGAGAGTAGTCAAAGCAATATTTCTCGTTTTCCTGTTCTGTATCAACCGAAAAAGTCCATCAGAGTGGGAACATCAGTTATTAATCCTTGCTAATTAATTAGTCCTTGCTAATGTTGGGTCACCACCGTTGTTTTTGTGAGACTATCAGAAATTAAACGAGATTAAATTACTACCTGTCTTCTGTAAACCATCAGGACAAGAATGATTGTAAGTTACATGGTTCATATATGCAACCAAAAGTAAGAAATTCATAGGAAATGACAACCCAATGCATTTTAAAGGAGTGAAAAATTGCATTCCATGAGTCAATAAACTTTCCACTCTCCCATTCTGTGCAGAGTGCTTGGACATTAGAGACTTTGTTTCTTGACACCAAGATTAATGCAGTATTCTTTTCTTTCAGCTTTGCTTAATTTTGTTGAAAAAAAAATCTTGTGTTGTTCCCTGAAAGTTTGTAATAAAATGCTTTTAAAAATAGATATAACCTGTTTAACAAACTGAGCAGGAAACTTGAAGAAATGCATCCCCTACTTCACTTGAGGTGCATTCCACCTGGCAAACAGCACAGCTGCAGCTCTCAGCAGTTCAGAAGCTGTCTCCATACACGATAAAGTTTTGCAAAATGCAGGTAGATCACAGTGTAAACCAGGGGGAAACTTCCTGGATGATTTTATCCTACAATCATAGAATCATTTGAATTAGAAGGACCGTTAACAGTCATTTAGTCCAACTCCCCTGCAATGACCTGTGCAATGGCGATGAGAAAGGATTTGCCAAATAAAAGACCTCTGTATCTAGAGAAACTTAGAAGATTTTATGTCCTTCCAAAGCAGCCTGTTGCCAGCAGCAATCCTTGCAGCAAGCTGGAAAGATGAAGAGGCTGAGTCCAGACCTGAAACCGTGGTGTTCCTTCAGTGGGAACATTTTGGCACTCAGCTCGAGCCCTGCCCTCATATACCGTGGCTGGTCTGTGCCCTTTTCTGAGCACCTGGCAGAGCTGGACATGAGTAGTCCGTCATCTTTCACAGGTACCCACCCGCATAGCTCCAAAAATACACATGACTTCTCAAAACAAGAGCGTTTGTGTTTGGAGAGGGGGTTGGACTAGGTGACCTTCTGAAGTCCCTACCAACACGAATTACTCTATTATCCTTCAGTTCTGTGGCCTCACTGAAGCAAAAGATTTAACAAGGGGATCCCAAGTGTGGCTTATTTTTGTTGTCTTGAGTCTTTAGTGGTGCCCAGCTATTACACTTCCCAAGTCTCGTGGGGGACACCACGTGATGTGTAGGAACAAGGAGACCCATTGCCGCACACAGATTGCACACCAAGTGAGCACAGGCACTGCTTTGTAGCCTAAAAAGCTTCAGAGTATGTCTGATCACTTTGATTTTTGACAAGGCATTGCTCCCTGAGGGGAACCTGACCACATCCCTCTGCACGTGCATGCATGCTGTCAATCGCAACTATGTTTTTAAGCCTTTTTACTCCTCAGATCTCATTACTGTCAGTTTTACTTTGGTTCCTCAAGCTCAGCCAGCTTCACTTTGATTTCAGATCTCTCCTCTTCATCAGAGAGTTGCTGCTGCTGCAGGCAGCCCCTCTTCTCGCTGCTTCTGTCAAGTGAAGTCTGTCTATCACTTTTTTCAAATGCCCACACCAGTTCAGAAAAGAAGTCAAACCAGTAGGAACAAAAGAAGCAATATCACCGATAGATTAAATACACATCAATTTGAACCTCCGTTTATCAATATTTTAAAGGCAGTATTGATCTATAAAAAGCCACATTATTTCCTTATTCCCTTTGTTTCAGAGCTGCTTGAGCGTGTTGTTTTAAGTCAACTTTTAACTCCACTTTGTCACCATGACCTTCTTTGATCCCGGCCAGTTTGCTCTCAGATTAAGTCACGCTACAGAAGCTGCTTTGCTCCAGGTTGCGGTTTTCGTGCTCTTGGTTAAACGAAACCATTCACAGCCACTGGCAGGGATGACAGGTGCCTAACAAACAGTGGGGCCAGTGACAGAAAACCACAACACCATCCTGGTGACACAGCCCTTTTCTGAGTAAACAAGGGGACGCTATGGGAACTGGGGCAAGGAGCTGGAGCTGGGGGAGGGAAGAACTTCCTTTCAGATAGAGAAGCTGGTGAGAACATATGAAGCAGACCTTCGCCTTCATCTATCTCTCCTTCCCACCAGCTGGAAGCAGGGGCAAATCTGTGCTGAGACTTGCTAGGGCTGGGTACAAAGACCACAGTGTAAGTTATCACCCTGCTGCTGTCCTGTGCCTTGCTTCTGCCTCCTCCTTTGCCATGCCCTGCTGTCACATCACGTGCTGCCATCTCCTCCACTGCTGCCTCCAGTTGCTACCATCCCCCTTTAGCTGAAGCATGTGCTTATCAGCTTTGTCTGTTGTGTTTTTGTGTTCTTTTTTTTTTTTTATGATAACCTAGAGGGTTATAAAATCAATTCACTTGTGATTATTTTAACTAGTTAATCTTAATAAAGCCTTATGACTTCCATCAGATCCAGTAGGGCCATGTTTTTTAAAAGCCGGATGTGTTGACTTCAGTGAAAGTGACTAAATAAATGGGAATTCTCTGGGTAGGAAACATGTGCACAGGTTGTGTACACAAGGGGTCTTCTTATTCCTCCATGCTGTGTGGTGCTCCCAGTAGCTCTTGGGAAGATGTCTACTACTACTTCCAGTGTCTACTGCATGCAGTAAATGAAGCAGTTATGTTATTTCGGAGAAAGTTTGTTTGGACTTATTTTTGCAGGATCATGGTCCACAGTAGCCATTTTCCAAGGACAGTACACAATGTACTCTGCCTGTTTTGTTAATGCCTTCATGCTCCCAAGGTGAAGATATTTTCTTTTATTATATTACCATCGTCCTCCCTTGCCATTGCCCTCGTAAAGAAATAAACCTTTTTGCACTGATAATGTATATGATAGAAGATTTGCACTGTGTTTTTCTGTTTTTCACTTTCTTCAAGTGTCTTTTATCAGCCAACTCCTTGTTTGAGTGGATCATTTACATGTTTGTTTTAGCTTTCTAATTCATTTCAACTGTGAGCCAGGTGAAACAAGGCAGAATCCCTTCTGAGAGATTTAGCATTAAATTTAGTCTTTTTTTCTTGTCAGAAGTACATTTCAACATTTAGGAAAGGAGATATTTTTCAGTAGTTTTGACTTAAGTCCAGTCTGTAAGGGAATTTTGCAGCACTGAAGGACATCTCATGCATATGGTCTTTTTTTCTGATTTTGACGGTCTTTTGTTTGGTTTTAAATATTACACTGCACTTCCTTTTTTTTCAGTAAGCAAAACTGTAAACTGGAAGAAAAGGGGATAATGAAACAGTCTGCATACTTTGTGTCAGCTGTGCAAAAATTTAGTTTCTTTCTTTTTTTCCAGTGTCTTGTGTGGTCATTTTATGTGTTATGCATAGGTGTGAATGAGAAAACCTTCCGATAGCAAATTCATCGAGATCAGAAGTCTCAGTGTGACAAGATGGATGATTTTGGTTGCAAATATTTTGAAAAATACTAATGAAATAAAAATGCCACCAGCTGCCAAACAGTGAGATTGGAGACAACAATGCTTATTGCAGTGACTATTCTTCGTTTGTGTTTTTTTTTCTTTTCAGCCTTTTTTTTTTTTCCTATGGGATAGTGTACTGTTAACAAAAATGACTTTCAGTGGTGTCTGAGGATTAAGGGTTTATTTGGGAAGATGGCCCAAAGCATTTTTTGTGTCATATTCTGGGAAGTACGGGAAAAACCTGATTCTGTAAAAGATGGAGAGGACATAATCTGGCACACAAAAGCTACAGGTTTGCTGCATCCGTTAACAAACTTGACATACGTGTTACAATACAGATACAGGGAAGTATTTGTGCTATTGCTTAATATACTGTTAATACAAAATACTGTGTTTCAGTATGAAATACAAAAACATAACCACGTATGAAATTCACTGCACAGTCACAGCTCCCACTTTCCTCCAGCTTACACGGCCCCATCAAATGCAGAGAGTCCCTGGAGATGTGGAGGTTGCTGGAAAACATTTTATTGACCAGGAGGACAACCTACAGCAGCAGGCATAGGCATAGGCATCAACATAAGGGTGCGTGCGTGCAGGCTGGTGAGTGATGGCATGCACTGAAGCCTCATGAAGCTGCCATCCTGTGCCAGCCATTGTGCTCTTCAGGCACCATCCAGCAACATGTCACATGCACCAGGCTGTGACAATATTGATTTTGGGGATCAGTTGTTTGAACCAGCTTCAGTTTTCTCACCATCCCTAGGATCTAACCTCAGCCTGGGATCCCTGTCAAGCCTCTGCAGCACTGTGATTGCTCTAAGTCCTTATGCTGCCTGTGCTTAGCAGAAGTTTTTACCCACACCTGTCACAGCTGTTTTTCAGCCCTTCCAGAGCTGGGCACACCTCTTCCAGGCTGAGGTTTTGTAAGCACAGTGCGAGGCTTCCTCCTGCTCCTCTGCCTAATGCTCTCTGCACAGCCAGATAGTGGCTCTGGTTGAAGCCACCACTTCTGAGGAACACCGGCTGAAAGTTGTAGACATTACACCTCAGATCTACACGAGGTGGTCAGAGAGGCAAAAAAAAATGCCTTCTGAGGACCAAGTTTGAAGTATAGCATGGAAAAGCTACACTTCAACAAAGGGAAAGTGGAACCCTCCCTGGGCCTCGCTCCCACAGCTGCACCAAAATGCAAGACATGCGGCCTTCCCTCACCCGCTCCACCAGCCAAACACTGTCCTGGTCTTGGGTGGCCTTGCTAGGCCTTCCACATAACTGTGCTCATTGAGTTATGGCAGTAGCAGCTCAGGCATTTTGAGCCCTCACGCTCTGCCCCTCTCACATCTCCAAGGACTGCACCACCCCTCATGCAAGCAGAAACTGCTCCATTTGCCCAGTGAAACTCCTGGGCGCCGGTGCGTTTCCTGGATTTTCACAGGGATCAGCAGCATCCTTGGACTCTTTCCTTGTGGCTGATGGGCACTTTTCCCAGTTATGGTTGAGTGATTAACCTGTTACCTCCAACTGTCACTCACACTATGCCAAAAAAGACAGAAAAGTTAGATATTTGCTTCAACTTTAAGGGCTATATGATGCCCCAGGGGTGCTCAGACCCCAGAGGTGGGAATCGTGGCCACTTTGTGGAAGAGAGAGGAAAAGCTGGAGAAACTTCCTCTACACAGATGCATGCTCTCTAGGTTTGGGTCATGTATTTGAAGGCCACAACAGGACGGTATCAGCCATCTGTAACAGCATGAGGAAAAGACAGAAGTATACAATGGAGAATTAGTTGCTGCTGCAAAGACAGTCGTTGGTTTGTATAAACAGAGCCCCATCTAGATAATCAGTGAGGTATCTACCACTTGGTCAGTGCAGTATGGTCAGACGTAAAGTAAAGCCCAGTACTGCTCATGCTGCAGGCCTTGCCCTCCAGCAAGGCCTGGAGAACCCAGGTGGACGTGTTTTCCAAGGTGGGACTGCAAGGGGTCACTTTATTGTTTGTTCCTGAAGTCAGGTTCTCTTCCCTGTAATACCCTCTGCATGCCATTGTCTGCTGCCTTGTGAGGAGGCCTTTGCCAAGTTTTTCAGGCGTGCAGTAAGTCATTCCCTTCTCATTTTTAAAGTGTCGTGGTTAATTTCTAATGAGATGTGCCTTTGAACTTCTGAACTTTAAACTTACTGGAGGAAGCCCTCTGAAGTAGATCAAAACCTGCAGCATTACTTTGAGCGATGATTCACGCCACATACGCATGATGCTGAGATATTAGCCCAGGTCCTTTACGCGACACATACATCATTGAATATGTTAGAATAGAACAGAAGAAAATGGAATTGTTCAGTTGGAAGGGACTTCAAAGATCACCTAGTACGACTGCAATGTATATTAATGTATATGAGTAAATACAATAAAGTAATTAGGCTAGAATGTGTGTCCCTGAGAGCAGAATTTGCCCTGCAGATTACCATGCAGACTGAAATACGAATCACTGATCTTTACCAATGAAAATTACATTATGGAACAAAACACGCATGCACATTCACATTCATGTCTTTGTATATACTAAAAGAATGATACACTTAGTTACATCCCTGACCTCTATCGAGTATCTCAGAATCACAGAGAGAAATCCATCTTATCAAAACTGCTATTTCCTTGATTTAAGATGAAAATTACTAGCTAGCAATAAAGACAATTCATAAAATATCAAGAGAGAGAAAGAAAGATTTAGGATCAGAATTGGAGATCAGAGCAACCCAGACTCACACTTTTTTCCTTTTTACATAAATCCACAACTAGGGACAAAAAATGGCACCTGATCATAGGGTTTCTCTTTACTCAATTTCTTCTGCATTACATATCCCTACGTACTGCCACATACCACCTGTATGTCCTTAGGATTTTTCATTGCTAGCGGTGTGTTGGGTATGTAATAATTACAGCAATTTGTTAGCCTTATCAGGAATTATTTAGATTCACTTGCAAAACAGAGAAGTACTTCCTTCATAGTTTCACCTTAAAAACCCTGACCTAAAAATGCCCATCAAGACATACATTTCATTAAAATTTTGCTATTTCTACTTTTTTTTCCCCCACATTATTTATGTTCTTGTTACTAAGAATTTTCACTAATGTGCTAAGTGTTTTAGCAAAAATTTCCTAAATGAGCTATTTGTGAATCATGGGTCCCTGCCTTTCATCATCTCCACTCAAACAACAGGTTACAGAAAGGTTTGACATTTTGTCTTGATTTGTTTGTGCAATAGCCCAGATTTTTGTAATGGGGAAGTAAGCTTCTTGAGAAATCTCTGTTTTGAATAATGCTGTAGTAGTCATGAACTGACAGGTGTTTCTGAGGTTATTTTCCATTTGGTTTCCAGCATTTGATGTTGACTGAACTTTTTAATTTTTTTTTTTTTAATGGTAGCAGTCACGCCTGGCTAGATAAGATATCTGAAGCCCTTCCTGATACTTAGATGGGCAATAAGGATGGTGTTTAGCATTTCTGTGAGCATGTTCTGTAGTGTTACAATGCAGTATTTTTCAATTAGAGTCCCATAAATGTCAGTGACTTTAGCTCTACTGCCCCAATATGTCTGTAAGCTTGGGAATACTCAGAGCTTTGATGGTGTACTGGTACAATTACTCTCCCATTGTGCATGACTTTGGGGTAACTTGCACTATCAGCAGAGCTTGCCAGATTTTCTATTAAAAGGATGAAGTTGCTAGCTTATGTAAATTTGCTGTAGTCCAACACTGTCTCATATCTTCCTTCACAACAGTCAGTTGTCAGCGTGCACAATTATTTCTGCTCTGTGCATCCAGTGAATTATAGTCTTATTTGAAAGACTTTTCTTACAACCAACCCACTAAATAGTTCACATCCAAAACCAGTTGCCAATAGTTCTTTCTCCACTGTGAGCCTGAATCCTGGTGGGCTTCATTACCATTTTTGAAGGATGAACACCGTAACAGGTAAGTAAGTGAATCTGTTAACATGCTGGTATCATTTTAATGGTGGTGTAGAGCAACTGTGAATGTGTTTTCTTCAGCTGCCAGATCCTTTTCCTGGCACCCATTTCATTGAGAATCTCTATATTGTAGTAGTAAGAGTTGACTTTGGCTTGTGTAACTAGCATGCTTCATGAATTTCTCTTAGACTTACTTTTGTTGTTTCTTATACTCAGGCAATGCTACTAAATAACTATTAGCTATCCTGTTTCCTCAAAGCAGTGGTGACGTTAAAATGAGTTTTTGTCCAGGAAGCAATCTTCAGATGGGAAACTCCAGAGAAATGCAAAATATTCCCCACCTTTGTAGGCTGAGACAGAAGAAGGGCACTTGGTGGAACCTCCCCACTTGGCTGGACTGTGGCTAGAAATGTGATGCTTTCTTTGCACCTGTGTATGCAGACACTTTCACTGAAGTGTTTTTGTGCTGTGACTGCTGTGTATATGCTTAAGGGGCAGAGTTACATCTTCCAGCTGAAAGAAACTCTTTCTGAATATATAAATCACAGAATTCCTGTGCTTGAGGATTGTATCATCTCTATTTGTAGAGATACAATCTACACAGTTTATATGTCTCTGAAATGAGTCATTATTTTGAATGATGATCCATGCTTGCTCATTTCTGCGAGAACAGTTATGGGGAAGACTCTACAGGAAGGGCTTACTTCAAGTTTTCAACCCCTACTCATGATCTGCTGGCCTGTGGAGTTTAGAGAACGCTGGCAACGGCTAAGTGAAGTTGTAACAGGGATTGATGATACATAAATAAACGGAGCTATTAACCTGTGCCATAGCAGGCTTAAGTAGCAGTGTGTTCTAACCATAGTAACACTCCTCTTCACCTGCCAGAGGGTTTCATCGAAACTTCCTCAGCACCTCTGCAAGGCACTGTTCATCCCAGTCACCATTACAGCATTGATAATAGTCTCACAAATGGCGTAATCAGAACTTTCAGTAAGTTCACTTAAATTTACAATGAATGTGATGCAATATGATAATTGATGTTTGGCAACAAGGACGGTAAAGGTAACCTTGTCCCAGGCTTTCACTAAAGAGCATTACTTGGCAAACACAAGAGATGGGATTCTCTTGAACTTAGATGTCCCAAGTGTAGTTCCTCACATCTGGCCTTGTCAACCTTGTCTCTTTTTGCAGAGCAGGAAGGGAAATCTATGAGATATGTAAAACAAATCAGGTGAATCCTACCCAAGTTGTATACACTTGGTTTTCAGCATCTAGTTGTAAGCATCCACGCATTAGGTGTAGGTGTCCAGGCCCCACAGGGTTAATGGAGCTCCAGGCAATATAGTCTAAGGAGGCTGGAGAGCTACTCAGCTGAACAAAGACAGAGTGAAATGGGATGAGCTGTGTGCCTGAAGTACTTGTTTCTTTTTACTGACTCTAAAGGAAACCAGGACTGACTGATTCATACATAGTCACCAATATTATACATACCTTGCGGTGGAAGTTTTACTATGTTGAATTTCGAATCCCATATTTACCACTGAGAATATAAACTGTCTGAAAAGCTTTTGGCATACGCAAATACAGGCTGGCAGCCAACGGATTTCTTTTGTATTTCCCGGTATGAATTTTGCGCCCTCTCCTGGTGAAAATCCTTGGCAAATTGATGTAATTTAAAAATAATAGAAGAAAACAAACAAACAAAAAAGACCTCTGTACCATTAAGACCTCTTTTCATTTCCCTACAACAGACTTAGCACAATGAACAAATTACTAGATACTGACTGTTCCCTGAATTCACCTCACTTAAAGTCCTGGAAAATAAGGCTACCTAATTGGGAAGTTATCTACCGATGAGGTTAATCAAACTGTGATCTTTGTGAAATATGACTTTGAAGTGAAAATGCTGAATCATAGTGAAAGCAAAGATAAATATACATAAAATAAAATCTCTTGGTATCTGTTGACCTGGAAGATACAGAGAAGAAAATGACCTGACAAGTCTAAATATGATCTCAGCTAAAATCACTCAGTGTCTACAGCACTGAAATTTATGCAGCTCAGAGTAATCAGATCCCATGTGCAGTCACAGAAAAAGCAAACAGAAATTATTATTTCACTTGTAAGAAGAAATGGCACTTCTCAGGGCTACATCACACACCTCATCTCCCTGAACAAGATGAAATGTGGCAGACAGGTAATGTGAGCAAAAGAAATGGTTGGATCTTGAAAGAACAGTGATTTCAGCTATAAATCAGAGAGGCTGCCATAGGAATGGAAGGTGAAAAAAAGTAAGAAAGCAGAAGAAAGTCTTTTATGGTCACAGGAGACAGGGAAAGGTGTAGCACATTGGAATATGCTGGAGCTGGGTCAGAAAACATAGGCGTGAAAAGTAAGAGCAAGCCCTGAGGAAGGTCCCCTCAGCACTTACATTTTGGCACGGTGTTAAGAAGATGCAGCAGAAGGAGATGCGTGGTCATTTTGTAAGCAAGACTTACTCTCCATTCAGTAGGGCTTTTGATATGGAGGAATCCTTGAGGAATCCCCAATGCATGAACCATGGTCTCCCATTTGAGCTGCATGTCTTAGCCATCTACTCATTTTGGATTGGATCTGTCTCTCTTAACTTAGTTGTCTGAAGTTTAAGATCTTAGCCTAAGCCACCAACTCTAAACACCCACCTTGTTGCTGGAGAAGGACAGATACTTCCAAAGGAAAATCTACCTCATCGATCTCATGTGGACTGCCCTCTGGGGATGTCTGTCTGTATTCACTCATTGCAGAAGGAGTGGTTGCCTTTTGCACACACCTTTTGGACTGCTAAAATTAGTGAGGTCAGTTCCATCTCCCAGCCAGTACATAGCTCAGGGGTGATGCTGCTGAAATGAAGGACTGCCTGTGCTCCTCTGGAAGAGCAGCTTTCAGAATGAGAACCGGCTTGGCTTGTACACATGTGGAAGAGAATGGCATCAAATTATGGTGGAAAACAGGTATCACAGTGCAGCCAGCTTGAACACAGTGAAAATGTTACACTGGGAAAGGAGAAGGAATACACCTTTGTTCATTGTCCTCCCAGAAGCTGCTGACATTTATATAATTTGCTGGCTGTGTGTGCCCTGGCTGCCCAACCTTGCAGCTTCAAAGCATCTTTCTTTACCCAGGCAGGCAGCAGGTAGGAGCAGTGGGCATCATGGTCGTCCTTGCAGCAGGAACCTCCCTGATCTCCCCTTCAAGGCTAAGGAGCAGGGATGCCACATTTGCTCCACATGTGCTCCTAGGGGAAAAGGTTGTGTCTGACCAGTACCTTGGGAAATGTAACATTTACGTTTATGTGTTATTTATAATAGGGTGAAATTTCACACTGTATTGCAAGTCATGTGGAATGTGTTTACCTTGGCATTTCCTCTTACTGCCTTCGGCTGAATTATTGCCATCTATTCAGATATTTATTCGTGTAGATCTTGTTCATCAAGTCATTTACTACTTGGAGGGGAAAACATGGCAGTGCTGCTGCTCAGGCCTCCAGCACTGGCTTCTGGATCTTCACAGGTGGAGAGGGAGGGAGGTGCAGGAGGGTTTCACCACTCAATGCTTGCAGAACTGGGGGCTGATCAACAGATATCTTGAAGGTGCTCACTGGGAGTATGTTTTGGGCTTTCCTGACACTTTTATATAGACTGCTCCATTTTTTTTTTTTGTATGGAATGACAGGATTTTTGTCAGAGCTTTTGAGACAAACCTATTCTGTGCAAAGTGATCTTTAAGGAAATGTCTGCTTTGCTCCTCTGCTCTTTGACATTTACAAGGGTAATACGGAAACTCCAGTGTGAATGGTTTTGTCTTAAAAATAATGCGTTTTTCCAAATAAGTTCTACTGCTGCAAATACTGCTGTATGAGTGGGCCTGGATTTTTACCAAGTTTTGGTCAAACCCTCACGATGCTCATCAGCTCGGTTATCTGATGGACTTGTGCATGAATTTGTTGACACTTCGTGGCATCTTGGTGCAGGAGGGAACTGCTTTCCACCTGCTTCATTTCCTACCTCAGGTCCTTGGCAACCTTTTTACCCTTCTCTCATCAGTTTTGTTTTTCTTGTGTATTTACTTTCGCCATTTCACAGCCCTGGGTCAAGATCACTCATTTCCCCTATAGAGACTTGTTCAACTCTTCCCCATCTGTTTTTTTTTTTTCTCTTTCAGACGCCTCAGCTGAATCCGTGTTGCATTGAAGATTTTCAGATGTTAAAAGCAAATTATACTTCCCATATAATAGTGCACCTTATATTTCAAAGAAAATTATTTTCTGCTCTTGAGCAATCATCTGTCTCAGCTGCATTCTAACTGTAAAATGACCGCAAGAGTTTTCTGGGTGTGGTGATTCATTCACGTTTTGATGAGAGAGGAATACAGGAACAAGCATGCTGTTCACATCACAAAATGGCCACCTGCCCATCTCTCGCAAGATCCCGTAAAGCTGTCTTTCACCATCACTTTTAAAGAAAGTTGCATTCAGAGCAACAATTAATAGCACATTTCTTCCTGAGCAGGAAATGTCTTTGTTCTTACAGAGCAAAGAACTATCTAGGAGATAAATGTTCTGTTGCTCTTGACGTGCCATTATAAAAAGCTAAGCTGACATAGTACTGATCTGCTACATCTGCTCATTTTTTTTTCCAGATAATTTGTTTCTCTGATCCTGTAAATTTTATATGTTGATTTTACTATTTGGAGTTGATAAACGAGTTCGTCAGTTGCCTGTCCTCCTAAGCATCAGCATTATTACGTTCCAGCCTTTCAGCACAATTGAAAATAAATCACAGTGGGTAACCTGGTCTGTGGTCCTCATGAATACATGAAAGCATTAGTTTTATTCATAATATATTATTTTTTCACAGCTGAGTCTTGCAGTATTTGAAGAAATTCTACCACATCTTTTCTCAGAGGGGTTTGTATTTATCTTAAGGCCAACCCCCCCCTTTTTTTTATCAGCAGATCACTTTCTCAACTGCTCCAACATACAATATTTTGCCTGTAAAGAGCTTTCCCTTAACTTTGCATAGGACTTGGGAGGTAGCAGATGCATACCAGGCTGGACTCAACGATCTACAAAATCTCATGTTTGAACATCCCAGTATTAGTGCATGTAGCTGCTCATGCTTTCTACTCGGCCTTTCTAATGGGTGGTCTCTACAGGCACCAGGGAGAACAAGGCAAAGCAGAGCAATGTATGTGTTAAAAGTCCAGAGTTTGAATTTTGGACAGTATTACAGATTCATTTCCCTAACCCTGGGCACTGTGCTGAGGCATTTCTGTAAGGAACATTAAAACTTTCATTTAAACTCTACTTTTTTCTCCATGTGATGGAGGGGCTTCCCTCTAGTGGGTAGATGGATGATGTCTGCACCCCTGTGCTACCCAGAGGGCTGAGCCAAGGAAAGGTGTCCCTGACTTTGTAGTGCTTCAACAGTTCTTAGCTGAGACACTTGTGATACTTCAGTTAACCAAGCGAATACCAGCTGCTCCTAAGATAATCGAAGTGTGTCTCCGTGAACTTTCTCCTAAAATCTGCTGGATTTTTTTGTCTTGAGTGCATGGCACTTTACTTCCTGGAAACCTTTAATAAAATTAGGCCAGGCACCTTCTTTGCATTCCACGCTCCTGAGATGTGAAATATATGGGAACATAACACAGACTTTACAGTCACTGCTTTCAAACTATGGAGATAAAATTATTTGAACAAGAAGCTATGGAAGGCACAGAGCTACATAACAACCATTAAAAACAGCACTCTGTGACCATCTGTCACTGCCACAAGTAGATAACTAAGACTCACTTTCAAGAGGTGATCATCCTTATAGATGCAGGATGAAATACTGTTAAAGAAACTTGCACAGTTGTGTTCCATCTAGCCCAACTTGTGCAGACTCAAATTTCAGCAGAATGTTTTTTCTGATTGTCTAGGCTCTCTTTCTACACAAAAGACAGACAGTGTAGGGGGAGGACATCTATCCAAAAAGAGTTGTTTGAGATAGGTTGGGTGAGTTTCCTCTTTATCTAGACGACAGGGAGAGTAGAAATGCATTACTCAATTATTAATGTCTCTTTCCTCTATTTTTTGGACATTACAGGGCTTTCATATTCTGTTGCAACAACCTGATACCTCCAATCATACAGTATATGAAAGAAGGTGGCATCTTTTTCTTCATGTTTGCAGAATTAGTGATCTACCCAAGTGGAGAGAGAGAGGATTAGTTATTTGCATTTTGTGCTTACAGACTTGGAGAAGAAATCTCTGTAGAACTGATTTTGAGTGACCCTAAGGTCTGTCATGTATCTTTGAGAACAGTATTCCTGCAAGCAAGTCACGCTCTGAGCAGTGCTTTCTAATGAATCTAATTACTAACCCATTTATCTCTTTATTCTACTGCTGTAGGCAGATTTGTGTCTACAAGGGATAAAATCTTACTGGTTTTACACAACTTCTTTATATGAACAACTTCTTGCTAGAAGATTTATCTTGCAAGCTTTCCCATTTTAATACCACTTAATGTTCTCCATCACTCACCAAAAGAACATGGTATTTTTTTTGTAAATAATACTTAACAGTGCTCGATATCTCATTTTACTTTATATTGTTCTCTGTCCTCAGATAAGTCTCTCTCAGAGGCTTGGACACTGCATATATCTGGACACAGTTCTTGCAGAACTGGTTATGTCCAGTGTTTTGTGGCTGTTTCAAAACACATTCAGCAACACGCAATCTCTCACTGACTTTAACAATTTCTTATTTATGAATGTTCTGTTGCTTGTATGGGCTTTATATTTTTGGGATGATCTCAGAAAGTGATAGGCTTATGGAAGTACACTCTTCAACAGCAGCAGTTAAGTGCAAAAGATAGCAGAGCACTCTACATGAAAAGCAAAGACAGATGGTCTTAAGAAACACTGAAGCTGGATTCAGGATCAGCTTGAAGAACAAAGGAGGTGTACCTTCACAAAAAAAATATAGCACTTCAGGATTTGGATCAAGTTCAAAGTATATATATCAACAAGGGAGTTTAATTTTGAATTTGTTCAGTCTGCTTTAAAGAGGGTGAAGGTCTGTCTATAGAGGATTTCCTTCACAATACCTTTGTAGCTAACACTTTTGACAGGTCCCTAGTAGCACTGATTTTGCTAATGAATAAGAATGTTCTTATGCTGCCACTTTGAACACTGCATTTATACACAGTTTTGCTGTATTCCTAAATTCAAATGGATTAAAGCCTGCATTGACATGGCTATAGGCACTCCTGCCAAAATTGCAGGATGGCTTATATCTTCCCACTAATTTTTGCTAAAGAAAGTTGTCTGTGATGTCATTGCATCGCATTTGTTTTGTTTCAGATGTCTTCAAAGTGGTTATCCAAAGTCATAATTAGGAATTCTGGAGGTTTTGGGTTTTTTTTTCAGTGTTTTCATATCACGAACCTGAATTTAATTTTTTTGTAGCAGGTATATCTAGGCATATGTGGGAGAAGGTGTCACTTACCGGTAATGATTTGTGGAGACTGCTGATCTCAGAATTACAACCTGGTTTATGTTCTAGTCAAATTAGTTACCACACAATTGCAGAATCACAGAGTGGTTGAGGTTGAAAGAGACTTCCGGAGGTCATCTGGTCCAGCTACAGTTATCTACAAAGGAGATCTTGGAAGTGAACTAACTGACACAGTGTGGACAATGATGGTGAGGAAAATGAAGGGCTCAGTGAAGAGCCTGAAAAGGTGAAAGCAATTCTTCTGTTTCAACCCAGAATACCTGGAGAATTCAGGACTCAAAACTGGGAGCTGCCTGGAGTCACTAGGCTGCATCTGGAGCAAGCTAAAACACTAAGAGCCCTGTTGCTGCTTCCTTACAGCCTGATTAGGGCAATTACACTGGATAAAACAATGATGGAGCAATTTAGGAATCTAAACATTTATGTACTGTGCCATTTTAAATGCCCTAAGGTATCCTCCAGTGCCCTGAGTGCAGGGTGTGGGCCTCCTATATCGTCTTTGCCAGGCCTGTGGAAAATTGCAGATATTTTAAGAGCTTTTAAAATGGCCTATGCTTAAACATCTCAATTGCTTCCTTTTCTCTAAATTAAATAAGCCCCACTCTCATATCCTCATTCATTCCTTTTACCTCAGGAGAATAATTGCTCTCCATTCCCCATACAAAAGGACTGGCTAGAGATATTTAATTTACCTAAAATCCGATCTACCCTCTCTACCTCCCACTGGAGATGTCTGAATAGTAATGAAGCTGAACATAAATACTGATTGATTACATTTATTACTCAGATTACAAGTAAGCTTAGAAATTATCTTATTTCTCACAGTCTACCCAATTAACAATCAGGTAAACTTTAATCTCCTTTTTTTCTTCCCTGTAATTAAGCAAGACAAAATTACCAACTTGCCAATGTTCCACTCCAACTTGGGAACCTTTTTATCCACTGTAGGAGACATCTACAGTGCCTCCATTAAAGGTCTATATTTCACAGCTTGGATTTAAATCCAAGCCTCACCATACCAGGGGAGGTACCGACATTTTCAAACCATAATCTTGACACCATGCTGAAAGACTGGGCAATCTCATTGACTTTCAGTGAGGTGTATTTTTCTTGGTGAAAGAGATGAAGTCAAAGAGTCCATCCTACTTTTCTCCACCCTTGGAGAAACCAAGTTCCTAGTCCAACAGGCTTACTCTGACATCCTTGGAATTTACCTTACTCGAGCACTAGAAGTATGAAATGTGTAGAGATAGGATCAGGAAAGCCAAGGCACAGATGGAGCTGAACTTGGCAAGGGATGTAAAAGATAACAAGAAGGTGTTCTACAGGTACATTGGCAGGAAGAGACAGGCCAAGGAGAGTGTTCCCCCTCTGCAAAAGGTAATGGAGAGATGGCTTCCTCAGACATAGAAAAAGCTGAGGTACTCAATGAGTGCTTTGCCTTGGTCTTCACTGGTGGTCAGACTCCCCATGTCTGCCAGGACCCTGAACCTCTAGGTGAGGCTGTGGGGAGCGGATTCCATCCCACTGTAACAGTGGAACAAGTCCAAGACCTCCTCATGTAAGTGAATGTATACAAGTCCATGGGTCTGGATGATATGCATCCCAGGGTTCTGAGAGAGATGGCTGATGTGGTTGCCAAGGCACTCTCCATCATATTTGAAAAATCATGTCTGTCTGGTGAAGTCCCTGGTGACTGGAAAAAGGGAAACATTACTCCCATTTTTAAGAAAGGTAGAAAGGAAGACCTAGGTACTACAGGCTGGTGAGCCTCACCTCTGTACCTGGGAAGATCGTGGAGCAGATCCTCCTAGAAGATATATTAAGGCACATACGAGACAAAGAGGTGATTCGAGATGGCCAGCATGGCTTCACCAAGGGCAGATCTTGCCTGACCAATCTGGTGGCTTTCTGTGATGGAGTGATGGCATCGGTGGAGGGGGGAAGGGTGACAGATGTCATCTACCTGGACTTCTGCAAAACCTTCGACATGGTCCCTCCCCACATTCTTATCTCTAAATTGGAGAGGTATGGATTTGAAGAATGGACTGTTTGATGGATTAAGAATTGGTTGTCTGGACACAGCCAAAGGGTTGTGATCAATGGTTCTTTGTCAGGGTGGAGGCCAGTCATGAGTGGTGTCCCTCAGAGGTCGGTCTTGGAACTGGTGCTCTTCAACATCTTCATCAGTGACACAGACAATGGCATCGAGTGCACCCTCAGCAAGTTTGCAGACGACACCAAGCTGAGTGGTGCAGTCAATACAGTAGGGGGAAGGGAAGCCATCCAGAGGGACCTGGACAGGCTGGAGAAGTGGGCCCATGAGAACCTAATGAGGTTCAACAAGGCCAAGGCAGGGTGCTGCACCTGGGCTGGGGCAATCCCAGGTATTTATACAACCTGGGGGAAGAAGTACTTGAAAGCAGCCCTGCTGAGAAGGTCTTGGGGGTCCTGGTGAACGAGAAGCTGGACATGAGCCAGCAGTGTGCACTGGCAGCCTGGAAGGTCAACTACATTCTGGGCTGCATTAAAAGAGGAGTGGCCAGCAGGGAGAGGGAGGTGATTGTCCCCCTCTACTCAGCTCTTGTGAGGCCCTATCTGGAGTACTGCGTCTAGGCCTGCAGCCCACGGCACAAGAAAGACGTGGAGCTCTTGGAATGGGTCCAGAGGAGGGCCACCGACATGATCAGAGGGCTGTAGCACCTCTCCTATGAAGTAAGGTTGAGGGAACTGGACTTGCTTAGCTTGGAGAAGAGAAGGCTCCAGGAAGACCTCATTGTGGCCTTCCAGTACTTGAAGGGAGTGTATAAACAGGAGGGGGAACGACTGTTTACGTGGGTGGATAGTGATAGGACAAGTGGGAATGGTTTTAAACTAAGACAGGGGAGATTTAGGTTAGATGTTAGGAGAAAGTTTTTCACTCAGTCTGTGGTGATTCACTGGAACAGGTTGCCCAGAGAGGTTGTGGATGCCCCATCCCTGGAGGCATTCAAGGCCACACTGGATGTGGCTCTGGGCAGCCTGGTCTAGTGGTTGGCAACCCTGGCCATGGCAGGGGGGTTGAAACTAGATGATCATTATGGTCCTTTTCAACCCAGGCCATTCTATGATTCTGTGATTCTACGATTTTATGAAATGTAGCACATTAGAGAGCAGTTTCACCTTCTGAGCTGAGACATTTCTCATACTCTGCTACACCAGAAAGTTCCTTCTAGGATCACATGAAAGTGTACTGATATTGCTGCTATGCCTGAGAGGACAAACATCCTCTGAGCAGAGGCAGGGGAGTGAGGACAGCCAGATTTGAGTTTCTGTCCAGGACAAGCCAGTTCACCTCTGGTTCACTTCACTGTACAATAAGGTACTATGAAAACATTTAGGCTTGAGACTTCATTTTAGATAAACTTACCATGAAATGCACTGCTAGCTGATAAAATATATTACTTTACTTAAATCTTATTTCTTTTAAGCTCTCTTAAAACAAAATAATAACCTTTAAAGTATTTATTCCTCTACTTCCAAACACTTTTCCAGATAAGGAAAAGACCTGAGCATTGTTTTTAAATGAACGACTTGATTGACATTGTGGGAAACAAAATAATTCACTGAGTGGCCTTTAGAGGGAAGCAGATCCAAAGAATCCATGCAGAGAGAGGAAAATATTTTGCATGAACAGACTGCGAGACCTTGCTGAACAAAATCAGAAACTGAGACACTATGCTTGTTCTCTCAGGCCCGCATAGTTCTGATTCAAAGTTGAACACCCTCCACATTATCCTAAAGTGAAAGCTCTAGTTATAGCAAAGGAAGCCAGGGATAAGTTATCTTAATTTGCTTGCGTAAGGAGACCTTGCTGCTGACCTTTTTCACTCTTTCTTTAGCATTCTCTCTTGACAGTAGGATTTAGGAATTAAGATTTGGTGATGACAGAGAACCACTGGAGCACAGAGTGCACTATCTTGGTGGTACTTACCATGTCTGTAAAGATAGGTCTTTCTGTCCTACAGCTTAAGGCATGATTTGATGTAAATCTGTGATTTGAAGCTTCCTGGCTTCTGTCTGTTATCATATGAGGCATCAGGCAATAGTTTTCTTTGAAAAAACCTGGACGTAGATTTAGAGCCAAAATCTTAAAGGGTGAGCTTTAAATACTACATATCAGTAGAAGTATGATATGTGTGACATTGTAATTCTACTTGTATGAAACATTCTTTTATACTAAAAAACAGTTTTATGAACAGAAGATTACTTTAAAGATCCATAAAGATCAGAACTGGCAGTGAGATCTTTACAGGAAAAGTTCTCTGCCCTTACTTCATTTCACTTGCTCTTCATTTCTCTGTGGCATGAAGCACCGATTCCCTAGTTGGCACTCAGCCAGTGCAGCATACCTGCGTGTCACACTTTTGGCAGGCTAGAGCTGCTGTTTTATGGGAAGAAGGCAGATGTCCTATATATAACCTGGAATTACATTACGAGTCTGAACTAGTCTTGGAAAAGTTCAATCATTTTCAGCACATATGCTTCTAGATAAAGAAGGTCTAAGAAGGTCTAAGAAATGAGGTCTAGCATTGGACATCTAATTGGCAATTTTGCAACTTCATGGCTCAGTTTGGGCCACAGCACTTGATCTTCACAGAGACTCTGAAGTGTGCCCTGAGCAATCCTAAGCAGCAGTCTGGCGTGTTTTATTTCATGGCAGAGATGGGGCCAGTGAAGGCTTCAGGGAGATATAAAGTGGCAAAGGCCTGGGAAAGAGCAAACTATGGCCCAAATAACATCCCCTCCAAACAACAACAACAATGACAAGAGAGAAACTGAACAAAACCCAGAAACACCAGGGAATAATAAATTTATACACGTAACCTCAACTGCTAGAATTATTGGAATACATGATCAAATAAACTCTTTGTAAGTACCCATAAGACAATGAAGATTTGCATGAACTCCAGTACAGATTATTCATGTCAAACCAATCAGCATCTTTCCTGATGAAGTAGAAGGCCGTTTGGCTAGGAAGCTGTACTTAAATGTTGTATACCTTGAGTTTTTTATGCTCAGCAAAAGCAGCATGAAGTTTGATGAAATTATACTAAATGAGCAGCCCTGAACACTCACTGAACATCAGTGGCTTTCTGTCAAAGACACCCTCAGAAGGGCTTTGCAGGAATCCATACTCATGTGCTACCTTTCCGTGCTTTGTTGACACAGCTAGCAAACAGAACTCTGTTAATGCTGGCAGAACTAAAACACAAGCTATTGAAATGAAGGGCCTGTAAATAAAACTATTCCCAGTTCTCTTACATGACTTACAAGATCATTTTTAGACTTCTGCCTAGCTCCATGGCAGCCCCTGCCCTCTCTGCAGATGCTGTCCTGGCCAACACACACTACCTTGCTGCCAGTTGTCTCCGCTGGAGTTCTCAGGCTTATGAAAGCAGGTGCGACTTCCTGGTACTGTTTTAAACAAGATGCCATGCCCCAGAATCACATAAAATCAGGTTAATTACATCAGCCTTGGTGTATCCCTTTTCACTGAAATTGCTGAAGGACGCTGTAAGCAGATTAACAAGTGCTGGGCGAGGGTGTAATTTTAAACTTTGATAACATGTGCTAATGTTGAAGGGTTATGCAAGAGTGGCATTCAGAGGAAACGTGAACAATGTTTTATGTGTTGTGGAAACGTTACCGGATTTGTATACTCTTACGTGTCTTAGTCAAAATTGGACTGATCATCCTAACAGACTAATTTTATTTTATTTTTTACCTGTGAGCTTTGGAATCTCTAGGGATATGAGTTAAATTCATAGGGAAAAAAAAAGACAGGAAGGTTCACACTCTCAGGTATTTCAAGGACAAAAAGGATCATCGACTGTAAAACCTCTCCTCTTTCCAAGTAAAGTCCACTTGAAAATGCCAGCATAAAGATCAAGAGGAATTAGAGAAACACCTGTGCGTGGGTAATGTGACACTGTGTCCTCTTTGTAAGCGAGAAAGATCTGTTCTGTATGCACAGTGATGTGGATTTGAGTAGTAAATCCTAGCTGTAGCTATTACTATCTTCCCGTTCATGGTGTCAGGGAAGGAAAACAGATTATTTAAACACTAAAGAGAAAAGCATTTGGGACAACAGTCAGCACTGTCTGTTAAACATAATTAGCCAACCCTTTTTAGTTTATTAAATTTCTGAACATCTTCTAGCCATTCTATGTTAACTCATCAATAAAAATGGCCAAAAGATACTAATTCAAAGTATGTTTTTAGTATTTTTCTAGCTTTAGCTTAGATTTAGCTAAGAGCAGAGGCAAACAGAAAACTAAATAGGGAGAACTCACTGAGAGTATAACGTAATTTAGCAAGTGGATCCCAGAATCAAATGTTTAGAACTTTTAATCCCTGGGGATAAAATAAAAATTTTAATCCTGCCATCAAAGCCAATTCTTGATGTGTTTACATGAAGTCCTTCTCCTAATGGTTGTTTCTTTGACCTTGGTTTTGGCTACAACTGAGCTTCTGTCTATATATGAGCTTCTGTCATATACATGTTATAGGGCAATGATAAATGGATTAATGGCACAAAAACAAACACAGAATTAAAGAAATAGCCTATTTATTCTTATGTGTAACATAGAAGCCCAGATAAGTGGCCAAAATAAATTCTTGCTTGGATGGTTAGGACCAGACTGGCGCCTACACCGATGCCTACTTTCAGTGCTCGTAGATTAATTTCTCCAAACACAACAAAAAAAGAGGACAAAGTCAGATACACAAACTGTACCAAAGCGGGAAATCTAGGCAGTTTTACAGGATAGAGTCTTCAAATACTGTGATTAATAACACATTATTGATGAAGACTGCTATCTTTATATCTTCCTAGATTGTATCAGTTGACAAGATCCTTGATCATTTTGGAAGGCTTCTGGGATAGTATGGGGCATCTCTACCAATGAGAATTGTGGTAGTTACTGGTAATCTGTATGATCAGAACTTCATTCTTAATATAATTATATAAATGTTTCCTATACTTATTCTTCTCAGCCTTGGATGTGTTGTTCAAATAGTGTGAAAGCTGGAGACATCATTTTCCCAGGAAATCTCTGTTGTTTTATGTCCTCTCCTCAATAAATTTGATTAAAATTCAAAAGGCACCTTGAAAAGCGTTATCTGTGCAAAACATACTGGAGCTAAACATGTGAACCATTTATGTGTTTAAATTATTTCTTCCTTGGAAAACAGATAAACCAATTTAGAATGTGACCTGTCTGAGGTTGTGAGTGCAGGTACCATATGAGTGTTTCTTGAACTGGTACCAATATTCTGGTGCTAACACCAACTCTAATATCATTAAACAAATTGTAAAAGTGGCCATGGGCTTTCGGAGTGCGATGTATGAGACCTGAGTTTTTCATCCTTGCACAATCATTTCCTTTTTTGTAGGTTTGTTTTCTAGCCCCAACATTGATCAAACATCTAAAAAAACTCCTTTCATCATAAAGACTATTTTTGGACTAAAATGCACTAAGGCATTGTGTGGAACTTGGAGCTGGGGCAGACAGGATCCTGTTCCTAATGTCTGCTGCCCGCAGGCTGCCCACCTGCAGAGCAGGGACTGCTGTTGTGTGTGCCGCTTCCTAGCTGGCAGTCACGTTGCTGCTAACATTTTTGGCTCCTATCTTATTTTTGGGTGTGGTCTGATTGGGTATTTTGATCCTTTTCTTCAAGATACAGAATAACTGTAAACTATAAAGCATTTCAAAAGGAGAGCCAAGGTGCTGCAATTTCCATTTTTTTGACAGAAAAGATTCCGAAGTGGGAAATGCAGTGGTGACCAATGGAGTAACTCCCAGCATGCTGAAGGAACAGCTTAACAAGGACCTACAAACTACACAGATCCAAAACACTTTTCAATCACATTTTGTGAAGTAAAATGATCAAGTAATCTTGATCTTCTTCCCCCTTCTTCTTCCTCCTCCTTTATGGAATAAACCTACCCACTTCTTTTGAAGTTTACTCCCTAGATTATAAACTCTTTGGGATACAGTTGGCCTTTCTATTCAGTGTTTGCACAGGACCAATTACAAGATGTACTCCTAGAAGCCAATAATAATAATTGATAATAAACATTTGTTCTGGTTCCAGTAATTCCTGATAAGAGCAATGCAAGCACAATGCTTGTGTTTAGTTCCTTTGTGGAGCACTGCATGAGAGGGATGTAACCCTGAAAAAATGCAAATAGGGCTGACCATCAGCAGAGCAGTGAAAGCATCTAATGAGATAAAGTCAAACTCACAGATGACCTAAGACCCTACAGAGAAGTATTTTCTCTCTACTATTTGTCAGTTCTAAAATCTTTGTAGTTTTGCGGTAATAATGAAAGCAGCACAGCCCTTCCAAGGAAAATACAGTATTGACTTCAATCTAATCCTTCTAGAGAAAGAATAAGTCATTACTGATGGAATTAAAATACAGATATGGAATTTAGTAATATACAAGTGACTGTAAAAAAAGGAAATAACATGAGACAAACTTTACTATTTGCCAGATTACCAAATCTTAATGACTGTTTAACTTTTCCTTGAGGAAATGTGGAGTTTCTCTGCCTTGAGGGTATTCCACTAAAAAGTATACATCTAAAGCTTGTTCTGTAGTCACTATTCAGTAGGATTTGATGAGTGTGCACAGAGGAAATCGGCTTTTTTTTCTGTATATATGTGCTGAGTAAATGTGATAAAGGCTGTTGCGTTTAGGATATGCTCTACTAACGGACTTGATAAGTATTTTCAGTTTGCAAAAGAGGTATATCATGGAAAAAAATGCTCATTAATCATAACTCTCTCAGCCTCTATTAGGAATTCCTTCATCCACTGCACTAAAATGTATAAACAGCTCTTTGGTTTAATACTTGTGCACATCCAGTGTTGGTCATGGCCATACCCAATGTGCTAAATGGCCAGTGCGCTTGCAGGAGCTGTCTTCCTGGGGCTTGGTGCTTGTAGGGAAAGCTGGAACCTTACAGCTCTTTTAACAGCACAGCCACCCACAGTAACATTGCAGAGGTGGCTGCCTGGAGTTATGAAATAGCAGGCATGGCTTTTCCTTAATAACTTTACTTAAGCCACTGCACTTGTGTTCTCCATGTTATCGGACATGGACTTGGCATAGATGCATAGTCTGAGGTGCCATGTGGACACCTGTGGTAAGGGACTATGGAGGGGACAGGGTACATACAGGAGGAGGATCCAATTTCAATGGCTCGCCACCCTCTGAGTGAAGAATTTCTTCATGATGTCTAATCTAAATCTACTCTTTCAGTTTAAAGCCATTACCTCTTGTTCTACCCCTACATTCTTTGATAGAGTTCCTCTCCATCTTTCCTATAGACCCTTTTAAAGTACTGGAAGGCCACAATAAAGTCTCCCTGGAGCTTTCTCTTCTCCAAGCCGAACAAGCCTGGCTTCCTCAGCCTTTCCCTGTAGGAGAGGTGCTCCATCTCACTGATCATCTTTGTGGCCTTCCTCTGGACTTGCTCCAACAGATCTATGTCTTCCTTGTGATGGGGTCCCAGAGCTGAATGCAGTACTCCAGCTGGGGTCTCAAGCAAATGGAATAGAGGAGAATAGCCTCTGTCAACCTGCTGATGATGCTTCTTTTGATACAGCCCAGGATGCAGTAGGCTTTCTGGACTGCAGGTACTCATTGCTGGCTCATGTTGAATCTCTCATCAAGTCCCTTTCCTCAGGGCTACTCTCAATCCATTCTCCACCCAGCCTGTATTTATGCTTGAGATTGCCCCAGTCCAGGTGTAGGACCTTGCACCTGGCCTTGCCAAGTGGCCTCAACTCCATGAGGTTTACACAGACCCATCTCTCAAGCCTGTCACAGTCCCTGTGGATGGCATCCCTTCTCTCCAGGTTGTAAGCCACAGCATATAGCTCGGGAGGGGAATGACAAGGACAACATAGGGAAGCATAGGACAGTGGGAGATGTCAGATCTGTGAGATGTGCTTAAATGCACTCAGGGTAATGGAGAATCAGCCCCTACATCCCTTCAGGACCACATCCACTATGCACAAAGCCATTTAGGCTGGGTACTTACCTAACGTTAGGCACTTGAAATGTAATATTCCGGTCTGAGATAGCTGCTTTTAAGAAACAAACGCTAGATAAGAGAAGCTTCCTCACAACATTTGAACTTTCTCAACCATTTAAAAGAAGTACTTCTTCCTTCTTACAAACTGTAGCCCAGTCACACTGCTGCAGCAGGTGGACTCTCATGCCCCAGGTTTCCCCTCCCACAGCTTGATTAACTCTGAGCCTGGTGGCCCAGACATCAAAACTGCAGTAATGACTGAGGCCTTGAATGTCTTGAATTTTGCAACTATGTACTTGAAACCAGCAATTCAAAAACTACTTTTAAAAGCACCTGGAGATCCTTACTTACTTTCAAAGATACAATCTTCATCATCCTGTACTCTGGAACAGTACACTTGCATTCATGTTAGAAACTTAATTATGCATCGTTTACATGGGGGAATTTTAAAAAAGATTTGCTGATGCTTTTGTTTCATGGATTTGACTAAAACATTCTGTTTATTTTGGTATCACTCGCATAGCTGGCATGACTGATTTATCTGATGACTAATTTATTTGACTCCAGCCTAAGATATACTGCCAAAACTTCAACAAAGGGCTCCTTTGGACTGGATTTATATTGTTTCAGTGCATTCTCACTGTTAAATATTTTATGAAAACGTCCATTGATTCCTCAAATCGTCCTGCCAACTACACAGTGTTTAACAACTGAGCTTAACAAGCTCTTCCTCTTGATTAGCCTTTTTGCATGCTGCAGCTACTCCTCCACCATCCTGCTATCACTGAAGTATCTTTCAAGAATGACAGCGTTATTTCTGCATGAGGAAGAAACCTATGAGACCATGAGGGACACAGCGTGACTTTGAGTTTTCATTTGTGCGCACAGAGCATGTTTTATGTGAAAGCTCAAGCCAAAGAATAAATGGCAGGCTTAGTTTTTGAAATAGCTGGTGTTTTCTCTTGCATGAGTGAGATCCAGGCTGTCAGTGACTTGTTTTCCATACTTCTGCTCATCACCACGAGTGAACATGGATTTTCTTAGGGCATCCTAGGTGTCTGGAAAGAGACAGCAACAGGGCTTTGCACATCGAGGACAGTTTGAGTTTAAAGGTCTACTCAATGAGGACTAAGTACCGTGGGATGGAGAAGGGTTCCTCTGTCCAACGTGGCATTTTAGGGGCTGCAGTGGCTTTGAACAAAGAATTGCTCCCTCCAAGCAGTCTGCTTGGGGCATGGGAGAAATGTGAAATGTGGGAAAGTTAGCACAGTAGGAAAAGAGGAAACTGCTCTCCATGTGCATTCTGTTTTGGATTGAAAGCTGTGGGTATAAATGATATCCAACTCATCTGAGGTAGGGTAGGATTCACCTGCAGGTATCTGCTGAGTCACGGTCAATCTGTTGATTCAGTTGAATCCTGCTTGGTATGTCTTCCCAAGTCATCTATCTGCTTTACTGTCATTTGGCATGTCTACATTGCTCCTCTGACCTAGCATAGGGCTGGGATGGATCGGGTCACCTTCTAGGTTCTTCTGTCCCTGATGAATATAAATTCATCAGGGACAGAAGCTCCAGGTGATGAGCTCACATACATCACAGTACATCACAGATTTCTGGCATGGACTGCGATAAGTCCCAAGCCTACATCTAACATCCAGCACAGCAATTTTAGCACCACATATGTGCCTAGCTTCAAGTGCCTGGAGAAGCAGGACAACATTGCCTCAGTAGGAAAAAAGAAGTATGGAACACATACCACTTAAGATTATTTATGAGTGTATCTTAGCTCTGTACACGAGATCACAATCTCATGGTAAATCTCAGCTGTTGCAGAGAGGACTTTAAGCTTATTCAAAGCATCACCTCTCCCTGCTAGACTTGCTTGACTCTTCACTGAGCTGGCCATTAACTGGATGCTTTTTGTTCAAATTCTGGTTTAAATGCTTTTTATATTTGATACAAGGAAGATATGCACTGCTTGTGTAGTTCAAACTTTTTGGCCTACATTGTCTCTTTGTCTCCTCCTTTTTGCACTGCTTCAGATAGGTTAGAAGGATATTTTTTGGCAATGAAAATAGCACAGAGAAGTGAAATAGGATGAATGTGAATGTGTTGCTTTTGCTCAGGGCTGTAGATTCCTCAGCAATATCTAGGCCAAATCACAGGGAACAAATCCATTACACAGAGCTATGTGTTTTACAAGCACAGGGCAAAAAACCTACTCTGAATTCAGAAAAAAAGAAATATGTATAAAGAAAGGGCAAGAGGATTGAATACTATTTGCCAACTTTTGCAGACCAGAAGTCCACAAAAAGACCTTTTTAGACCAAGGTCTACCAACAAGTGGACTGTAGATACGGGATAATTCATCTTTTCTGAATAAAAGCATTCCACCCAAGAGGGCTAGAAAGGGGAATCAGAGTGAGAAGAGGACATTTCACTTCTGGCATCAAACAGACCACAGGATACAAGGTGGAACTGATTCAGGTAACTGCAGAGTAAAACAACCACAGAGAACAAAACTAAGCTGGAGGTTGTACCTAGTCTGTCGATGAAAAGGGACTGTTGTTTTTAGGGCATAATGATGAAACTACTAATGATCTTCATGGTATCTCAGGCTCACCATTTCTTGTGGTATTACTAATTGACCAGAAGAACTGATTATTCTCTTCCTGTTTGCAACAACTTTTTACGTATTTGAAGGTTATTTTCATGCCTACATTCAGTTTAGTCTTCTTTAGACTAAACAGTCAGCTCTTTCAGTCTTTCTTCATAAGTCATGTTTTGTAAACATGGATTCTGATTATTCTTATCAGTGCTATTTCCAAGTACTCTTTTTTAAAGTGCAGTACCCAAAGTGGACGCAGTACTGCAGCAGAGGCTTCTGCTTGCAAGCAGAAACCATCTCACACTGTACAGACAGGCTCTTTTTATGAAACTTGTTGTTTGTGGGTTTTTGCTGTTGTTGTTCTCTGTTGTTTTTTTTTTTTGTTGTTGTTGTTCTGTTTTTGTTTTAAACAGAGTACAGTCTCTATACCATTCATTTCTTGATCCCTGGATATTAAGGCTAATCTCTCCTGATCCAACTACACAGAACCAATAGCTGACCAGAAGCATGAGGGATTGCTTTTCTGTTGTTTCCACTAAGCAACGTAAAAAGGAGGAGGTGCATAATTTGAGGTGAAGGAAGGGCTACATTATACAAACATTACTTGAGCAACTGCACTGGGTCAGACATAAAATTCAACGGAGTTATAAGCCTGTCTCTGCCAGTGTCATGAAGGAGACAGTAAGACTGCAAAGATGTTGAGAGAAAAAAGAAATAGATCAATTTAGAAAATATTGCTGTTGGTAGAATTAAGTGAAAGCAGATGTAACCCAGTAAACTTCAGATCTTGAAGTCATGCTGTTTCTTTCACTTACTGAGGAAAGTGAGCAATGCCAGTGAAAAAATCTCTGGCTCTAAAAATCATTTTGCATGACTCATGCTTAATAGAAATGAATGTTAGGAAACTGACTTTTCCTCATTGTTCTTTCTTCTTTTAAAGAGGTATGGAAGTGCCTATCACATCTGAAATACTTTTCTTTATTTCCTAATTCCTCTCCCTTGTTCATCAGTGCTTTCTCTTCAATATTGCAAGCTGTAACCATCCTGTTGCAGTGCCACACCACGAAGTGAGCACAACATTAAATTTATTTTCATTCAAAACTAACCAAGGTCGTAAGATTGTAACGGACAAGTGAACAAAAGTGCTCAGGTTCCTTAAATAAGCATTCCTACTCATGCTTTTGATTGAAATGCTAGAAGATTTTGGAAATGATCTGATTTCTCCTGGTTAGCCTTTCCTGAGACCACAGATCACCTGGGCCCAATCCCTCCTGTACTGACTGTGGTGGCAAAACCGATACCACGCACAAGGCAGAGCCTTTGTACTTCTCAAGCTCATTTTTTGCTTTCCAGCAGCTTGTCTGCATGTCTTTACACTAACCTACTGGTAAAACTGCCTTTCTCTCTGTCTCTATGTAACTCACCTGTTTTGTTTCTGAAGTCTCCTAATGATCTTCCATTAAGCTGATGTATTTCATGTAGCTGAGTCCTACCTGCTTTGCCAAGAGCTCTGTCCCTGCCCCGTGGCCCAGATGTTCCACACTGGGCTCACTTGGCTGCAAGTGTTTTGTCTCCTTGCAAATTGTTCCCAAGAAAGAGCTGTGGGGTGAGTGTGGAGATTTGACTGCACAGTTGGATCTTGGTGACTGAGTGCAAATCCTACCAGATGGTTAAGAAAACCAGTCTGAGACTTTGTCTGCCCTGGGCCTTCCCTTAAGTCTCCCCAGTAACTTCAGTAATTCCCACACTGCAGCACAACTAGCAAGTGACCTTAGGAAGCAATCAAATATTTGCATATAATTGCAAACATGAAAATAATAATAAAAATACGTGGGACGTGTAGTGGTGTGGAGTCTCTCTTATCAACAGGCTCCACAAAAGCTCCTTTTTTTGTTTATAAGGAACTACAGACCAAAGATGTCTGGTTTTGCAGACAGGAAGGGTGAGGGAGGGAAAACAATCCCACTTGTTTTCTCCTTTGAGCAACAACATTTCTCTGAACTAAAGAAGGCAGCAAAACCACTTGGCAAGCAGACTAAGTGTGTGAAGTACCTTGGCTAGAAATACTTATGCTCATTCCTGTCCTGTAATGCAGGCAGCCTTTTGCTGCATAACAGCATTCTGCTCCATATGTGTTGAGGAGATGGACTCGCCATCTTGTGCAGCCAAGCCCCTTACTACAGCCTCTGCCTGTGAGAAAGAACACTGATTCTGACCACCTGTGTCTCTTACCACCTGTCTCCTGGACCATAACAAGCACAGCCCCTCCCAGCTGTAGCTCTCTGTATCTCCTGGAAGGATCTGCTCTTCAGGTACTTCAGCAGAGGCCTACCCCTCCTCTTCTCTCCCCTCCTCCTGTCCTTCTGTAGGTAGCAGTAATGTGACTGTCCGTCTGCAGCCTATGCTGCTAGACCCAGAGTTGGCCAGAGACACCAAAGGAGTCCTGTGATGGTCACAGAAGTAAATGACCTTGGGAGAAGAGGGCTGAGGGAGAAATGCGAAGAGGATGAAGGCCATGATTTCAGCAGGGGACGTGCAGAACGGCTGGGGAAGCGCTGACGTTGGCAGGCTGCTGGGCAGCACCTCCCTAGCAGGGCTATGGGGACTTGGCCCTGCTCCACACAGTTATGGTTTACTGAAGGCTGACACTTTAAAATACTGAATTTCTGCGAAGACTAAACGTGAACCACTGAGTTTCCAGAGAGGATATGGAGAAATTATGAGATAAGAGGTTTTGCAATAGCCACCAAGTAAGCATCAAGATGTTGAAAAAAGGTGTAAGTTAACTTAAATAGCCTGATGCATTAGTTTTGCAGGGGTGTATTAATATCATCTGTTCTGTAAGCTGGAACATTGCCATTAAAAGTATGCTATGGAAAAGCCAGATACCATTAACTATTACTTAGTTGATTGAAGGACCTCTTTTCATCACTTTGAGATAACCACATCTGCCTTTAGCAGAGCATGGCTGGCTCAGGGCCCAGCATGCAGTGGGATGTGTGCATGGGGTGGGATGCCAGCTGCTTGGCTTATGGTGGATGTGCAGCAAAGAAGATGTTTATGCCTCTGGAGAGGATGTTTGTCCTGGTCACCCAACTAAGCACTGCACTGAGATATGGTTGGTGAGTCGCTTTCACTGTTTCTTAGTGGCTGGGGTTTGGTTTCTGCTTTTGTTGCTTCCAGGATGAAATGTCAATAGAAAGGCTTTTATGTGACATTCTGTGTTATTGTTTATAAATTCATTTGTGAAGAAGGAAAAGGCAGTCTCCAAATACAAGAATATTTTGGCAGATTTCCATCTGCAGTGGAAATTTAGAACTTCTGAGCTCCCATTTCCTTTGGAAATATCAGTCAGTGTGCACTGTCCTCAACACATTTACTGTGTAGCAGAATATAAGCCTGAGACACATCTTTGTGGCTGACTGGTATCTGGAGAGGTGTAGCCACTCATTTCAGAGGGTTTCTCCTGCGTACAAAAATAATAGTAAGTATGAAGGCTGTTACCCAGTAGAAATCACTGTATATTAAATCTCAGCTTAAGATGTGGAGTTTAAACTCACACATTTTGTCTTTAAGAAGGTGAATAGTGAGGGCACGTTTTATTTGAGGGCTTGGCTAATTATCTCCATACTAAGATATATTTTTGTTAGAAAAGTTAACAAAGTGAAAAAGAAATGTAACTCTAGAATGATCATATCAGTAAAATGTTGGACATGGTCTTCAATGCCTCTGCTTTTTTCAGATTCTTTTTTAAAAAATTAAAGGCCAAATATCTGGGTGACCAGTACAAGTTATTTAAGATAAGAGGTGAACGAAAGGTTCTCGGGAGACTATGCGTGCCTGAGTGTAAATACGTGTTGTGCTGAATTAAGACCTTAAAATTTAATTAGTAGATTTCATTAATGTTTGGGCAGACAACAGTGTTTCCCAGTATCTCATAGAGAGACACTGTAGTGGCAGAACAAGAATCTGGCTTTCCATCTTTCTCTCCAGGCCAGCACGTTCATTCATCCCCTACCAGTCCTGTGCACTGGATGAAGATACAAGGCCATCTTGTTCTACAGGTCCTTCCCATTATCCATCATCCTTGCTCCTGAGTGATCTCAGCCAGCTAAATGCCAGCTGGCTACACCTGTACACTAACAGATTCTGGTGGGTGTCTGCTCAGATGGTTATCTGTGCTGAACCACTAAGTAACTCTTTTTGATGTCTCTTCTTCTGTCCCCTTCATGCCTTTCAGTTCATTTCTCTGACAGAAAGCATCCCATGGAACAGAAATACAGTGCTGGTGTATTAGCAATAGAGAAACTAAGGAAGGTCTGAATGCTTTGCTATGTGACTTGAATTTCATTTTTGAATATGTGTGTTTTTTAAAAAGTAGTGAAATCCGGAAAGATTCTAATGACATTAAAACATTATTAAATCCTGAATACCTTCAAAAGGGAGTTGTGGCTTCTTCACTTGAATAGTGAAATGTCAGCAGAAGTATCCTGTTGCTAATCAGGCACCCCACTACCATACCTGCCCAGTGTCCAGTTTGCGACCCCCTTCTTATGCACGCTCCCCAGTCCCCTGGCACTGCATGAATTAGGAAACTAACAGTATCCCCAGAAAACTGAGATGGAGGCATCTGGGGTGATCCTAATGATAGTGGGCCAGAGGAAAAGAATCCTTTGTTTCCCGTAAATGCTCCAAAAGATAAAGCCAAACCTGCTGTTATAACAGAAAGAATTGAGGGACCTTAGGGTAATGCTCTGTGACATACTATGTGAACCATCCTCTGGGATCCATTGCAATTGAAAAATTTGCACGAAAGATACAACAGAAAACCTGGTAAAACTGAAAGTGAATACTTATTACTAGTATGGCTAAGTGGTGGGGATCAAATAATGTTGAGTGGGGACAAAGCAAGTGGCTATTGGGGTCCAGAAGTTTTCTGAAATTTGGGACCCAACCTGGCAAATGTACCCCATTCTATCACCAGCCAAGTCATTTATCTGGCTGGAGGAACGGATGAACCATAATCCCCATCAGTTCTCTAAGTCTGCTCACTAAAGCCAACACAGAAACTGCTTGAATACAAACCATGCATGAATAAGGGCCTTTTGGCTTCCCACTGTCTGTTACAGTCGATTTTGTGCTGTTAGAGCTGCTATTTAGGGGAGCCCTGGCAATTCTTAATCCCTATCAAACTGCAACATGGGATGGAATCAGACAAGACATAAGCGATAATGAAGCACTAGGTGACAGTGTTTGTAATGCTCTTAGGCGTCTCCTACATGGGCAGAATTAATGCACAGCATTGTTAACGACAGCTGTGAAATGGGCTGGGATGATGCACTAGTGGGAAAACAAAACCCAAGACCTTGGGAAGGAGATCATAGGGTGAGATATGTGAAACAGGGAGCAGAAACTAAACTATAAGACAATAAATCTAATCCCTTGCAAGCAGAATTTTGAAAACAGAGAAATATCTTGACATTCTCAGGGCTGCGACTTGAGGTCAGCCCACTGGCATTATCTTGAGTCTAATTGAAGCATTCCAGAAATTAGATAGCAGTGGAGAGAAAGAGTGCATTTTGACTCCTTTGGCGCCAGTTCCTGGGAAGGGAGACAACCTTTTCTCCCCCTTAGCAAGGAATTGCAGGGCATGAAACAAAATAAATGAGTAATGTCTGGCAGGCAGTTGGGTTTGTCTGTCCAGAAGGTAGACACTTACCAGTTATATTTTTATTCCAGTTAGTCCTCAAGGATAATTTTTTAAATTTTTAATAGGTACAAGAGCACAAATTTCAATACTAACAAAACAAGATGCCAAGAGGTTGTGTGTGAGACCCAGATGGCAAAAAGATTACAGGTGTGAATGGAGCAAGAGCTGTTTGCCAAACTGCCAAGGTCAGTTTATGGCTCCCACTCAATAAGTGCATGTCAGCTACTTGTTTTGCAATTGAAGACCATCAAGAAAATATTTCAGGTTTCAGTGCTTAGAGTGGATGCACCTGGTGCCTGCTGAATGTAGTCTTTTGTTTCACACATCAATCCCAACCCCAACAGAAACAGGAAGGCTCCAGAGCCTGTATTTGTGCAGCCCCTGCACTTCCTCATTCAAATATTACCAATGTATCGCAATAGCCAATTTCTGCTGTGAATGGAATGGAATTTCTGAAGTCATAACTGACGGGGGAAATGACAAATTATCTCCAGAACCCACTCCCCATATACTCACCAGTCTGGCCAGTTCAGAAGCCAGACAGGAGGTAGCATTTGACAATTGAATATCAGTACCTGAATGTTAACACAGCCTTGCGAATGGCTGCTGTACCAAATATAGCAAACTTAACAACAACTTTGCAGGAAGATGCACACCCAATAACAGCAGCACTAGATGTAAAAGATATATTCTTTATGGTTCCTTAGCAAACTTATCTCCTCCTGCATTCACTTAGAAGGGGATACAATATACCTTTAATGAACTCCCATGGGGTATGAATATTCACTCACAATTACTCATATTGCACTTGCTGAACATTTACAGACAGTCGTACTTGCTCAGGATGGAAGACTGAACAAAGATATAGATGTTATTCCAATTGGAGAGACTTCCTCTGAGAGGGTGGGGGAAGTGGCATCAGCTGTATGGCAAGCACTAAATAAAGCAGAAATGGAGGTTCAGTGTGGAAAATGTCAGGGACCAAGCAAAGAAATGAAATGTTTAGGTGCATAATGGCTAGAAGGCAGTGCAGTCACTCCTCCAGATGCCTTTAAAAAACATTGAAGAGCTGCAAAAGACCCAGTCAAGGAAGGAGTTACAACAGTGAATGGGAATTTGGGATACTGGAGGAAGCATGTACTTGGACTTTCCATCATTTTCCGTCCATTATACTGACTGTTATGGAAAGGCAAAATCTCGGAGTGGGAATCAGAACATAAAGAGGCAGTCAAAATTCTAATAGAAGAATTAAAAACATATCAGTCACTGGAACCAGTACATTTCTGTGACCCTATTGTAGGTGAATGGGATTTCCCCAAACATTCTGTTTACTATAAACTGTTCCAAACCATAATTGTTCAGCTCAACTGCATTTAAATCAATAGAATGATAATCAGAATGGGAAAAGGGACTTTTATCTTTACTCCAAGCAGCTAAAGAAGTTGAGAAAATACATCAGAGACAACCTGTGATGATCAGTTTTTCATTCATTGATGCTATGCCTATGACCTTAACTAAATTTTGTGGCCTACTTGCCTGGGAAGCTACCAATAGCAGTGGTGCAAAACATAAAAATAGCGCGCAATGGTTTTTCCTTTCTTTTAAAGGGGTAACTTGTTCAGAATCTTCCTGCTGAAATAAATCTCAGTTTTTTTCTTACAGCACGTAGTATGGCAGGCAGAAATGTTGTGTTTGTGTTATTATTCCAAACCACTAGTAATATTGCTTTGACCTGTGGTCAAAGAACCTTAGAGTAGCCATGGTCTTAAGCTCTTGTGAAGTGTATTGCAAGTGCGGGAAAAGACTCTAGTTAGGCAGATTAAAATCTTTCCACGGAGATAATGAATGGAACTGAAATATAAATGGATTTGGGATAATATTAACTGAGGAAGTGTTCACTAAGCCACTTTCTATAATTTATCAGCAGTTCTGACTGTTCAGCAAGGTCCCAGTTGACTGGAGGCTAGCAAATGTGACACTCATTTACAGGATCCAGAAGGAAGACCTAGGGAACCACAGGACTGTCAGTCTGACTTCAGTGTTGGGGAAGGTTATGGAGCAGATCATCTTAAGTGCCATCAGCTCGCACATATAGGATAACCAGGTGGTCAGAATCAGTCTGCATGGGTTTATGAAAGGTGGGTCCTGCTTGACTAACTTTATCTCCTATGATAAGGTTACTCACTTAGTGAATGAGGGAAAGGTTGTGGGTGTTGTCTATCTAGACTTTAGTAAAATATTTGACACTGTTTCCCGCATCATTTTGAAGGAACTGACTGCTCATGGCTTGGATGTATGCATGCTTCTCTGTTTAGAAACTGGCCTAGCACAAAGATCTTTGGTGAATGGACTTAAATCTAGTTGGAAGTTGTTCAGAAGTTTTGTTCCCCAGGGCTCAGTATTGGAGCCAGTTCTTTTTAATGTCTTTATCAATGGTCTGGATGAGGGAATAGAACATACCTTCAGTAAGCATGCAGATGACACTAAGTCAAGCAGGATTATTGATCTGCTTGACCTTAGGAAAGCTTTACAGAGGGATTTATATCAGCTGAATCAATGGGCCAAGGCCAACTATATGTGATTCAACAAGTCTGAGTGCTGGGTCCAGCACTTGGGTCACCACAGTGTTACAGACTGGGAAATGACTGGCTGGAAAGTTGCCTGGAGGAAAAGGAACTAGGATTATTGGTTGACAGCTGGCTGATCATGAACTAGCAGTGTGTCAAAGTGGCCAAGAAGGCCAATGGCATCCTGGCTTGTATCAGAAGTAGTGTGGCCAGCAGTACTAGAGAAGTGATTGTCCCCTCTGTACTCAGCTCTAGTGAGGCTGCACCTCAAATACTGTGCTCAGTACTGGGCTCCTCACTACAAGAAAGATGGTGAGATCCTAGAGTGTGTCCAAACAAGGGCAACGAAGCTGGTGAAAGGTCAAGAGAACAAGTCTTAGGAAGAGCATCTGAGGGAACTAGGGTTATTTAGCTTAAAGAAAAGGAGGCTCGGGGGAGACTATGTCACTTTCTACAACTACCTGAAGAGAGGTTGTAGTGAGGTGGGAGTTGGTCTCTTCTCCCAAAGCAACGTGTAATTGGACAAGAAGAAATGATCTCAAGTTGTACCAGAGGAAGTTCAGGTTGGATATTAGGAAAAATGTCTTCATTGAAAAGGTAGTTAAGCATTGGAACAGGCTGCTCAGGGACTTAGTTGAGTTGCCATCCCTGAAGGTATTTATAAGACAGGTTGATGTGTTGCTTAGGTACGTGGTTTAGTGCTAGACTTGGCAGTGCTGGATTAATGGTTGAACTTCATGGTCTTAGAGGTCTTTTCCAACCTAAATGATTCTATGATAACAAAAAAGCCACTGCTTTTGTCTTAACATTAACAACAGCTTTGGTATATAGCATATTCTCAATCATTGCAGTAGGATTAAATCTTAATGGGACTATATTCATTAGAACATAGAAGACAGCCAACAGGAAGCCAACAAGACAGAAACAAATGGCAAACTGCCTATGTTAATACATACATTGCATGGAAAATACAAGGATTTATTTGTGAGAGTACTGTGAGACATTTGTATTGACACTGCACATAATGTTTGTCATATTGAAATACATTCTGATTTAATCCCTGAAACTGTACTTGAATATGTTGGAAAGGGATGTGAGAGAACTCTTGTGTATGAACTCTTTGTGATTTTGTATCTGTAGAAAATATTACTGTAGATATAAGTAGTTGTTCAAATATTTGTGTTTGTAACTTTACTATAATTATAGGATGCAAATTTAATTATTCAGCTCCTGTTACTTCTTATCAGTTATTACTGTCTGATTGTACATTGAGTTCAGATTCTATTGGAATGAATCTCATGCTGATGAGAATGTTGCAATGTGATGACCTGTATCAGCTGCTAGAGCATGTCCAAAACAATGGACAAAACCCCTAACCACCATTCATCATGATGCAGAGGAAATACACCATGTCCTGGAAAGACTGGAAAAAGATGAAGAGCAACATTGGTGGAAAATTCTTCTTGGGTGATCACTGACAGCAACAGGAATTTTTAATTGCATGCTTCATCCAGCTGTTGTTGTACTGACTTTAAAGTTAGTATATCTATTGCTTATAATCATATTGTATATAAAAGTTTGGTACATTATAAAAGAAATAACCCAGCTTCAACCACCTAAAAGATACAAAGGAGTAACAAATAGCAACACTGCACTGTCTACTTCCCATGGATCTGTAAAGGCATAACTGATGAATACACTATTTAGATAAGAAGTGACTGTACCATGACTCTGTGGCGGTAAGATGAAGGATCTATAGTCATGGGGTGGAGTGTGGTGGTATGCTTCCCTTTCCCCTCCCCTCCCCCCCCCCAGCCTGACCTTTCTACTGTAACCCTGCTCCGATGATGACCATCAGTGATGGCTGTAGTGGGTGAATCCAGTGGTGATAGCTGAACTGGACTCAAGGTGGATTCAGGGCAGATAGCATGCGCCTACCAAATATAGCTGGTATGCAAAAATGACAAGTAGTCAATCATCTTAGTCCATAAATAGGGGACAGCCCAGAGCCTGCTCAGCTCTCCTTGCGTGGCTGAGGGCTATGTATGTCCTTGAGCAGAGACACCTCTCAGGGTTACTCCTCAAGGTTGAGAGATTCATTACCTGTGACAGACACTCGGTAAGTGACTAACAGCAAACTTCTTGAAACTTTACTTCTTGCAAGGCTGAGATTTCTCGTCTGCTAGTAGCTTGCTAACAGGCTATAAGGTACTGAGTGATATAAAGGATCGATTGTGTATATCATCCTTTAGACATAAAACGTTGGCCATTGGGTCCATTCTAAGCCTGCTGGCTTTGTTAAATCACTATCTCATAGCAACAAAATACGTTGCTGCTTCTCCCTTATGAGTGAAACATGTGACGGTGCCTGACACCCTGACCAGCCTCCAAGCTGCCAGAGAGCACCACAGCATCCACACCAGGGAAGGTTTACAAGGGTTACTAGACACTGCGTGATTCAGTGCATGTGGGCTCTGGAGAGGAATTGCATATTTAAAGTTCCACTAAAATGGCTGCGCTCATCTGTCATTTTGCTTAACATTGAAAAACTGTAAGTACAATAAAAGATAGAATAACTTGTAATAACAGTTATCCGTATTGTATGGGTAGAGATCAAAGCTGCCTAGCCAGGTCCATGTAGTATCCACAGTGGAGATTTTTATGCACATAGATTTTGTTTCTGCTCCTGTAGCTGTTGGCTACACTCATTTCCACATGCCTAGTCCCAAGCTGTTCCTTCAGCTTCTTTCCTCCCTTTTCCACTACTCTTTGGAAATGTCAGATATGCTAGAAGGCTGAAGATTTAAAATCTTAAATCTCAGCAATGTGAATTCCAAAAGGATAAGCTGTAACGGTTTGCAGTTGTCTTCTCTCTCCCACCCATCTGGAGTGGCTATTTTTGTCAGGTGTCCTCTTCCCTCCTGCTGCAGGAACTTTCAAAAATGAAATGGATTGTATCTCCATGCCTTTGAATGAAGGTCTGACTACCAAAAATTTAGAAGTACATTAGCCCTGGGCTCCTCAGTGCATGCTACAGGAAAGCTCCCTGCACCCATCTCAGTGCTCACAAGGCAGACCAGGGCAGAAAACCTGTTTGAACACAGATATTTTAAGACATTGGCTGAATACCAATTACTGCAGAGACCTATTCATTTTGCAGTACACTCTCTGCTGCTATGTAGGAGTAATCAAAGAAAACTAAAAGCAAACCAGAGATAACAATCTATTCTGGCAAAGATGAAAGTGCTTTATTATTAATGCCCCAATAACAACCTTTGCATTCCCATCCCTGCACCAGCTGCCTGGAAAACATGTTGGCAACTTGCAGCACTTTCCAGATTTCCTCACCGACTTTCTGCAAATGAAGACCACATGTTCGGGATTGTCCCAGGCAAAATTCATCAGAGTGAGGATAAGTGAAGAGAAGCACAGGCAGCACTACTTTTTCCCAGACCATGGCAAAAGTGAGAAAGATACTCAGCATCTTAATCTCTGCTCGTGTACAGAAGTGGGAAGGTAGTAGGCTCATAGCACAAAAACAGAATTGCAGAAATTCTGACAAATTTCCAGACGTAAAGAACTGAAAAAGAGAGCTGCTCTGTAATGCTTTATCTTTTCCTGGAATCCTGCAGATTTTAAAGCAGTATCAGAACCTGTTCTTTGTAACCTTTGGGTCAGTTTCTCCCCCAGTAACTGGCAATTGACTGTCAGAGCTGCCACCCTCTGTATTTTCCATCAGGCTGTAGGGCAGTCTGGTCCTGCAGTTCTTAGACCCCATTTGTATATCTTTTATATCTTTGTGGCCACACATCCCCCCAGTAGGCACACCCCTTTCCATTCTACCCACAGTGCTGGACCATTCTGCTTCAACAAATTGGCCAGGTCTAGAATGTCTTCATAGTAAATCACACTAAGCAGTGATTCATTGTGATTTAGATTAATGAATTTTCAGAGCTTATAGATAAAAATCTTGGAAACAAAAGCCTAGAAAACAAAATTTGGCAGCAGGATTCTGAACCACTCCAAAATGTCTAACCTCCAGTGCCTCAGCTCTGAGATCCAAAAAATCCAGGTTTCACAGAGTTGTTCTGGCTCTTGGAGGACTCCTGGGGTCTGGATGCTTCTTCTGCAACCCTCTGCCCACAAGGAAGCCCTGAATCTTTCTCTGGATCTACAGCAACACTGCTGCTGGAAATCCCTGAGGGCAAATGTCTTGGATAGAGGGAGTTAGCCTTCTTCAGTTCATACATATTGTGTAAGGGCTTGTTACATCAAACGTGGCTCTTCTTCATGAATGGCCCTGTTGCATACAAATCAATTTTTTGTCATACTTGAAACCACCCTACCAAGACACATTATTTCTCAAGCTATCTCCTACCTAGGCTGAACTATTTAATTTACTTTCTTTCTTTGTCAGAGGTAGGACAATGATATGCAATATGTTACAGATGCCCCCAAACCTTTGCTGTATGTTGTTACTACATCTCAGGATCTCTAGAGCTTTCTCTGGGGATCAAACACATTCAAGCTGTCTCATTTGAGTGGAAAGAAGACCGAGTAATCTAATGTCAGAATTAGTAGTCTTTCATTACCAAGATTAAACACCTAATTTTTCTGGATGCACAAAACGCTCTGTGCTGGAACCAGCATTTCAGTCAGTCCAAACACTGACCTTTCTGCCTACTGTGAAGTGGAGAGTGCTTGGGGATTAAGCCATAAACATCATGTCTCATGGTCTCTATTCCCAAGTTTGAGCTACTGATACTAGTGTATCCCCTCTCTTTTGATCCTCTCCAAAAGCACACTTCATGAGGCACTGGCCTCAAGTTGCACGAGGGGAGGTCCAGGTCGAATATTAGGAAAAAATTCTTCTCTGGAAGAGTGGTGAGGTACTGGCAGAGGCTGCCCAGGGAAGTGGTGGAGTCACCGTGCTTGGAGGTGTTCCAGAAGCCTGTAGATGTGGCACTGGGGAACATCATCAGTGGGCACGGTGGGGACGGGTTAACGGTTGGACTAGATGGTCTTGCCGGTCTTTTCCAGCCTCAATGATTCTATAATTCTATGATCCTATTCCGTTTTGCCACCACTGAGGGGCAAGCTACACCGCTCATCCCTTGGCAACTCCACAGCGGGGCCCGAGCCGCGCCGCCTTTGCAGCATCGGGGGCAGCGCCGCAGGGCGCAGCACCCGCCGGCGGAGGCGCTGCCGTCGCCGAGCACGGCCGGCTCTGCCCTGGGCCTCGCCTGCAGCACCATGGAGAGCGGGCAGCTGGGAGCCCAGCGCGTCGTGGGGCTCGGGCTCTAGCTGTGGCTCCAGCCCTCACCCCGAGTCACCCCGCAGCAGCCTCACCGGCATTGCTCTCCATGTCTGGATGTTGTCTGGCTGAGCAAGGCTGCTTTGGGCTGCAATAGTAGTTGGTTGTTCTCTTGCAGCTTCCTTCCTGCCTTTAGCTTTATTGTAGCATCATGAAATGGCAGCTCTGAATCACAGACTCATAGAATCATAGAATCATTAAGGGTTGAAAAGACCACTAAGATCATCAAGTCCAGCCATCGACCCATCACCACCATGCCCACTAACCATGTCCCTCAGTGCCACAGCTGATGCATGGGCATCATCCTTTCGGTACTGCTGCCATCAGTAGTGCACTGCTTGCACTACTTCAGTACACTCAGACAGGCACTGGCAAGACTAAGAAGTGCCAGCAGAAGACGTGATTAAGCAAAGGCTGAGGGAAGACATTTCTTCTACTTTCTGGTGCACCTCCAGAAGCGCAAGGCAAGGAAAACCAGAGAGTGCAGAGGAGTCAGTGCCATAGGCTGAGAGTGCCAAATGCTGAACTCATTATTTGAAGAATTCTAGTAGCTGCCCTGATTGACTTTGGAAGTGTCATAGGAGAGAGGATAAATCTGAAGGATTTGGAGATTGCAGGAATTCAGGATGATAAGCATGAGAATGAGGAGGAGAGGTAGCTATTGCCTGTGGAGCACGGAGTTAGGAGGAGATGTGGTGGTAGGTAGGCCTTTGCTCCTATCAGCATGGAAAGTCAGTTCTGGTATATACCTGCATACTGCCAATGAGAGCGTGGTAGTACTGCTCAAAGAAAGACCTTTGAAGTCTGGCTCTTTCCATTGTTTGTTTGCTGTGATTTAAATATTGAGAAAAATAAACATCTTGAAACTTCATAGAGGCTGTATGGAAGCCTCTACTGTAAGAGACCCTGAAAAGTGCAATAAAAACTTTTATGATCAAATTAATCTGCTTTGGAGTAGAAGTGACTTCTATGCTATTTACTGCTAATTCTTTCTGTGGGGGAACCTAAGGATAGATAGCAACGGAGCAAGGAGCTTGTGTAACCAAGTTATCTTTGGCTGTAGGACAAATTGCAACCAGACTCCATAAAATCATAAAGTACAAGTTATTTTACCAGCCCTCCTCAAAGTCTCTAAGCTGGTAATGATGATACATTGATGGTCTTTAACATGAACATTTTAGTGTTTCACAATGTAGGACAGAATGAGAGTATAGAGCTCTTTCCCTGCTGAACTCTTGCTTTCCTTGGATAACCAGGAGTTTATGTTTAGCAGATTTTCCAAACAAAATACCTCTCTCTTTCTCAGTAGTGCTTAAGCTACATGTAACACTACCCTGTGCTGCTGCCTGCAAGTTAAAATTAGACTTCCTAAATGTCAGTCTAGAAGCTTGCCACCCTCTTGTTTTAACAAGAGCACAACACTTTAATTTGTTGTGGATTTCTTGCCTATGTTATTCTGAACAGCAAATGAGCAAAATCTTATTCAGATGGTTAAGTATATATATTAAAGGTATTGTGTAGTTTATTCAAATTTCAGTCTGCCAGTGATCAAAATAACAGTAACAATACAAAGTACAAGTGGCAAATGGATTACAGCTGATAATTCTGAAATCAGCTTTTATATGAATTATAAGAGGAATAATGGAAGTTCGTAGTTACTAAAGTGCTTTACATTGCTTTAAACAAATTTGATTATGAGTGCCTGAGAAGAATCTGTTTGTTTCTTTTTAATTTAAATCAAAGCAAAAATAATGTATAAGTTATTATTTGCAAAAGGATAACATTCACATTTAAAACAAAGTAGATTTGAGTTTCAATGCCTTTTAATTCATTTCTGATTATTGGCATTCTATAAAAGCAGTGCAAATAGTCTCACCCACTCAGATCCTCAGCGTGTCATTTGTGATGGTGCTGAGCAGGGATGCCAACCTGTACAAAATCTCAAAATTGTCTGTACACGTAAGAGTTGATCTCTTGGCCCTAGCATGGACCTGTTGCATCCCTATGTTTCCGGGTGTGAGGGCATGTGTGCACAGCCCTGTTTACGCCATGTGGGAACAGCCATGCAGCAGTGCATTTTGTATCAGCCACTGCCTGTGCACACTTTATAATCGTGCTTCTTGCTGTTCTCGTAAAAGCGCTGGATGACTGGTTCTGTCTCAGCTGGATTTCTGTTTTCTTCCCCTAAAACACCTGTGTCTTGACCCATTTTTTCCTACCTTAGCCTGACCCCATCTTACTCTTGTGCTGCCCATATCCAGGAAAGAGCAGTCCCTCTGCCCCTGCCCTCAGGAGCATTTACGCAGTTTCACTGAGAACACCGCCTTACCTACAGTCTCAAGGCTTAACAAACATAGAAAACAAATCTCTTCACATACTGCTTTATACAGAAAACCCATTGTGTTGTAGTCTTTCAGTTAGCCACTGCCCTTGAGAAAACCTTTTCCTGATTTGAGGTAAGAAGACCCCCCATTTGCTTTTGTGCTCTGATAGATGGCTTCAAATACAACGCATGCCATTAAAATGGACACTGGGAATAATATACCTTTGATCTCTCAAGTTAAAATATTAGCCTGTGATGCAGAAAGTATATACACTTAATTTCCTGCATATGAGTATTTGCATAGTATTTGAGGATGTAGTGCTTTGCTACCTAGTTTCCTTAAATACCAAAAAAGCACTGATTGCTGTCACAGATCTTGCTATCTTTCCTCCTCTCCCCATCCAGCAAGCAGTATGCTTATTTTTGCATGGAAGTTAGAGCTGGAAAACAGTTCTGTGCATCTCTCTGCTCACGCTGGATCATTACTGATAGTGTGTAGTAGTAGTTATCTTGTATTACCAACTGCACAGTAGAGTTTACACTCTTTTCTACAGGTGTTTTTTTTTCTGACATTCTGCCTATGCTATCCTTATATTCATAGCAGCGCTTTAATCATGATCTCTTGCACAAGCTGAAATAATCTTTCTCTCCTCAGGCTCCCGTCCTGCAAAAAAAAATACCTCTCCATATGTTCCAGTTAAATTCCACTTACCTTCCACTTTGAAGATAGTAAGGTGAGGTCTGCAGTGAAAAGCACCCAGCGCGTTGCCTGCACAGTTCATCCACAGACCCTGGAAAACCCAGGTTGCAGTGATAACAGATGATGCTCGGCTCGTGACTTTCCACTCATTCGATGCAGTAGCAGCAATCGTGGCTGCTAACCCACAAAAAGAAAATATGAAAGCTATAATCTGTATTCCTAGCATGTTTCTCTGTAACCTGGGGACTGAGTAATGCCACTGCGTGGAGAGAAAAGTGCTTTAGTCACGTGAGTAAGAAAAAGGCATAACATAAGCAAATTATACTTGAACAAGCTCAGTAACACTTGCTACAGAAAGTTAATGTGGCTGAAAGAAGTCGTCATGCTTGAGTGACTTAAGAAAGGCCATGGGCATTACAAATGTTTAGAACGAAAGACAAGGTACAACTTTACGGGAGCTAATTACTGGTACTTACTTACTTATTTCTAATTGTAAAAAATAATTAAAATCTTTTTATAGTTTTTTTCAATTGCAGTATTCCAGTTAATGCTTAATTTTTAGTTAATTGGAAACTTAAAAACATCACATCTAGCAAAAAAAGTCCAGAGTCCAAACTGTACAGTGCTATTTAACAGATTACCATAACATTTTAGAAGAAACACACAACAGTTGAAAAATGCATTTTTAAAAGACTGTGAAATTAATTCAGCCATAGCCAGCCATCATACAGACAGCCATAAGAATGTAATATCTTGGAGGCCGTGTCTGTGAACGAGGAGTGACAAATTTAAAGCAAGAACAGAAATAGCAGGTGGTCCCTCAGCTGTAGTAGCAAGGAGAATAACTTCATGTAGCCACCATTGAGATTTCTTCTCTGGTCAATTTACTGCTTCTTACAATACATACGCCCTGCATGATGAACATGGTGCAGAAACATCCTACTGCTGACTGAACTCTTGCAGCCTCATGCCATGAGGAACCCTCAGAGAATATCACTGATTTAATAAAATGTCACCCTTAAAGTAGTCGGCATTGATGCTTAGCAGAGCAATAAAGCACAGCACCACACTGAAGCAGTCCTTCATCCACTTCCTGAGTAAACTCTCATTACTTGTGTGGGAGCTGCACATGGTTTCATGGAGTCAAAGAATCACCAACATTGGAAAAGACCTCCAAGATCATCCAGTCCAACCATCCACCTATCACCAATATTTCCCACTAAACCATGTCCCTCAGTACAACATCTAAAAGTTTCTTGAACACTTCCAGAGTCAGTGACTCCACCACCTCCCTGGGCAGCCTGTTCCAGTGCCAGACCACTCTTTTGGAGAAGTGTTTCCAAACACCCAGCCTGAATATCCCCTGGAGCAACTTGAGGCCATTCCCTCTAGTCCTATCGCTAGTTACCTAGGGGAAGAGGCTGACTCCCACCTCACCACAACCTCCTTTCAGGTCGTTGTAGAGAGCAACAAGGTCACCCCTGCACCTCCTCTTCTCCAGACAGAACAAACAATCCCAGCTCCCTCAGCTGCTCCCCATAAGGCTTGTGCTCCAGGCCCTTCACCAGCTTTGTTGTCCTTCTCTGGACATGCTCCAGGGCCTCAATGTCTTTCTTGTATTGAGGGGCCCAAAACTGAACATAGTATTAAAGGTGCAGCCTATGTCTGTTTCACAGACATACACGTCCTTCAGACTTTTGAGATGCCAACTTCCAGCTTTATTCATGACCATCTTCATGCTCTGGTCCTCTTGGCCTTCTCTCTGAAGAAGGAGCATACATCTCCTCTCTTGGCTTTACCTTATGCCCGAATTCATGACATATGATCCCACACATCAGATGCAAATAGAAAACTTTTTATTAACACGGCCAGTTTCAGAGAGGTGGAAAGCAGTTTTTCTACAGAGTAGCACAATAATATAGCAGGTAGTTTTAATGATGAGGGCTATATTACAAAGACAGCAATCATTTTTCCCTTGCTGTCAAATAATTCAATAATGTATTTGCCTTACACCAAGAGTTAACCTTCATATATAATGACTTCAGATATAATCCTTCATATACCTTTTCACTAAAGCAGAACACAGAAATTGGCCCACCTTTGGAGCAGGTTCCTGAGAGCTCAGTGGCAATGGTGCTGGCTGAGTGCTCAGAGATTACCAACATGGATTTGCATCTGCAACTGAATTCAGGCCAGAACTTTTCCTGAGTGCTCTCCTGGCTGATCCTGGCTTGTCTGGGCTCAGAAACCAAAGGTGGCTGAATTCAAACACTGCCTTATCCCTCCCCACTCCTCCTTTTGCAAAGCACAGAAGTGTGCCTTATCACTGGGACCTGTGATGAGCCACTCAGGCTCCGTACTTGCTTCTTCATGACACGGACCAAAGGCAGTGGTGCCTCCTCTGTGACACCTCTCTGTCTTAAACTAGAATCTAGATGGGGAGGGGATTTACATTTCTGTTTCTAGACAACTAATGCAATATCCTAAGTAATTTTCCCTTCTCACTCTTGTATATGCGAAGGCCCAATCTGGTACACATTCAGTCATGAGTGTTGTGTTCATGGGACACTAAAGGCCACCTACTTCAGTGCGAAGTGCCTGCACAAATCATGGGCACCACTTGAACTGTATCTGGACTATGTTTTTAAGGCTTGAGGAGGACTTTGTGGCTTCTTGGCCTTTCTCCCAACTCTCATTTAGTGGATGACTTTGCGGAATTCGTGGTTAGACGCACTTTCACCATGCATTGTTTCTGGTCAGTTATTGTGTGAGTGATGAATAAATTAAACAGATACTTAAGTGATAAGGAAGAAGTAAGCAGTCCTGTTTACAACCCTCATTTCTTCTATAAACTGTCAGGGAGCAAGTTAATCAGTCATTTAAGAAGTTCAAGAAAAAGTTGAAAGTTAACCTGTTAATGTTGTTTTCCATTACAAGAAGAACTTCTTTTCTTTGTTACTGAACAGACAACAGTTGGAAAACTGATGATAGTTTAATGAGTGTTTAAGTATAAAGCTGGGAAAGGGAAAGCATTGCTACAAGCCCTTCTTGAACCATTTTTCAAAAACTCCACAAAAGACACTACCTGATTGCGTGACATGCTACAGCTCTGTTGCGTGAGTACCATGTGATACTGCTGTTACTACAGATACTCCCTTTGGAAATCAATCCAGTCCCAGTTTTTAAATATGGCTGATACCTTTGCAGGTAGGTACCTTGTGTGGCAGCAAGATTTGTAACAGCTACCGGTACTCTTTTTAGTAGATGAAGAAATTAAGTAAAGCACTGCAAATATAATGCAAATATTCACATGTTGGAAATTATGTGCATACATACACACTTGCTGTAGCACAAGGTATGCTGTTCCAGAATGTTCATTTTAATGTCATGCATTGTATTTGAAGCCATCTATCAGAGCTCAAAAATCAGGGCAAAGATGTTAATAATGGTAAGTTGTAGCATCCAGTTTATGATGTGTATGTTAATTGTTGTAATCCGCTCACTAGGTGAGTAAAGATTTCTCAAGGCTGGTGTGTTGGCTCATACAGGCACGAATGGTGAAAATATATGGTTTCCCCATGAAGGCATATACACTTTGCTAAACTGAGTTAGTTGTGGGGATTGCGATGGTAAAATAAAATAAAATAAGAACTACGTGCAATTTGATCCAGACATTTTCTGAATAAGCAAAAGGAGATCCCTGCAAAGGAGAGAATTCAGGTAACATGGGGAGGGCATGCCAGATAAGTAACCCATAATGCTGAAGCTATCCATCCCTCTGCAGCATGTGTAGACAACACAGGCTGATCCTGGGCACTGTGGAAGGGGTTATGACAGGCCTACACAACCACGAAGATGTTGGACAAGCATTAAAGCAAAGATTTACAGGGACAAAATAAGTGACTCATGACTTCTGGAGAAGCTGAAGAAGTAAAAGCAATGTCTAAAATGGTGAAGAAATCAAAAAGCCCAGAGGCATCATTATGGGCAAGGGCTAAGTTGTATGGAAATATGGTTGGGCTAATAGTACAAACACAAAATAGGTTCCTGAGAACTGGCAATGAAGTAAGAGACGGTGTTGAAAGCAGGAAGGGTGGATTCCAGCAGGGTTCAAATTCCTGCTGTTCCTTCCAGATAAATGCCATCTAGAAACTAGGTAGACAGAGTAGATGGCAAAAGGTGGATGGGCGTTTCAAGGAGCAACGAAATCACTGGAAATGCAAAAGCTAAGGGAATTGGCAATTTCACACCTCCCTACAGCAAAAGGACCACATGCAGTTACAGCAGTATAACGTAATTGTAGTGTGAGGTGTTTGCTGCTCACCTTTTATTCCGGAGGTGCTGGGTGACATACACAGGTAGAGAAGGTAATCTCAGTGTCTTATGCTCATTCCAAATCATTGCTTGTTATTGAGAATTGCAGAGACAATACAATAATACAATTACAATATTAGTATTGTATTTTATAGTATAATCCTGTTTTTCATAGTACAGATGTTGTATTGATACAGTACAGAAGGAGAAGTCTCATATATTCATCACTAGGAAAAAGGTTTTGTGAATATATAGGACAGCAGCTAGCCTGGTTCAGGATTTACAGTAACTTTATATCAGCTAGGTTTATGTGTGTATAAGAATATACATGCATATGCATATCAGTATATGTATGTATTCAGTATCAATAGAGATACAAGTTATGCTTTACAACATTTTTAAGCATTTTATGTTAGTTTTTTAATAGGCAAACTACTTAGTCATGTAATGTCATTACTTTTTAAGTATTTGCCTAGGAATGTGTGGGATCTCAAACACAAATGATGGAATTTCTGGTGGAAGAATAAAAATGCACAGAATTAACCTTGTTTTTTCATCATGTTCCTTACCTGGACATAAAGGATAACAGATGAGTTGGGCAATGGGGCAATTGGTCATTCTTGCATTAGGCTTCTTGATTTATGTGGTTGACAATGGACATCAGCAAACTTAAATAAGTTAATACTACTTGCTGTCATTAAGTACATTGTTATTGTTGGCATGCTACCTATACTTGCAGTGAGTGGCAGAAAGTCAAAATTGTTGTATCTAGATAAAGCTACAAAAAATGCAAAAAACTAAAATGAAGCAAATTTGAAATTGTAGGACAAGTAATATGTTGGATCAGTGCTGCAAGCCAGGATGAATTTAAAGGTAATTTCGCTTTGCTGAGATCTTCTGAACATCAGAGTTCGGTGGACCAGAGCTCAATGCTTCGAGAAATGGCAGATACAAAGTGAAATGATTGCAATACTCATGAAGAAGGAAGGATACTGGGAAAGGGAAAGAAGATAGCCCCTGCTTGAGCTCCTGCTCCCGCTGCCTTGCAGCCCAGCCTGTGCTGGGCCATGGACCATTGGTCTGGATCTGGACCCTGTCCCTGACCTGCTGGCTTGATTTCCCGGCTTGACCTCAGACTTGGCCCATCACCACAGACCTGCCCACCAGAGCTTTTTCTGACCCAGGTGACCATCACCATGGACTATGGCTCTCCGTCTGCCTGGCTCCCAGCTGGGGCAGTGGGGCAGGCCCTGGCTGCTAGGCCCTGCCCTGCCACCTACCTGCCATGGGAATCCATGCCCTGAGAGGACGTTATCTAAATCTCTGACCATTCATGGCCAAAATTACGGTAGAACTGACTAATCAGCAATCCTGTCAATACATAGTTCACATTATCTGATTTTTACTAATTTTAAATGAGTACATTTGAAAGTATATGCAAATAATCGTTCTTTTCTGAGTGCTGTGCCACATGACTGTCTACAGGCACAGAACAGGAAAATTACAAAAATATAACAGTAAGAATATACATGAAACAGTAGTGTAAATTTTGAAGATGTTGTCCAACTGTGGCAAATTTGGTTATCAAAATTGCATAAGATATTTTGGCATAAAGTAATGATATAAAAATTATAATGCAAATCAGTTAATGGAAGACTTTCCCAGTACTATGCTTTGCAGATCAGAAAATATTTTCATGCCTTCACAATATTCCACCTGATAACACAGCTCTTTAAAGTTATAACACATAATCATATCTCAGAACTGTCCACATCTCCTATTCTAGGCTGAATAGAATATTGGCCTTATCTTACGCAATTTTGACAAGCAAATTTGCCGCAGTTGGACAACATCTTCAAAATTTACACTACTTTTTTCACGTGTGTTCTTACTGTTATATTTTTACTGAAGGCTCATAAGGAATGGTGCAAACTCATCTCTTCTCTCTGCCAAGCTGCTGCGGTACCAGGCCTCTGGGATGCTACCACTTCATATAGGATTTAGGCAAGGAAAAAAGTGCTGTTGCCCTCCTTCACCAGTTCCCATCCACACCTCTCTCACGAGGATGCCTCCACCCAAGGTGCTTCCCACTGTGGTTGGGCAGGTGCTGCCAGTGTGCAGCTCTAGGAACTTTTGCAATGCTGTTAGTCATTCTTTGCCCGAAGGCAGTAGAAACATATCTGCTCACAAGCACAGATAGATTTCTTATCTTCAGTAACTGAGATACTGAACATGACATTCAACACCAACGTCTTCCGGCTCACATAAGGCCCTTTATTACCACTTTCCCAACAAAGGCTAGGTGGTTTCTGCTAAAGCTGATGTGCAGAACACAGAACTATGCATACACATTAGGGCATCAATTCCTGTGACTTGCTCATATGATCCTGAAAGCAGAATTTAACTCTTTTATGTCACTGAGAAATTTTCTTCAATAGGGCTATTAATTTCTTGTCACAGCTAACATTCCAAGTCCAAGTCACGCAAGGTACACCTCTTCATCACTTGACCAAAGGTCCAGCACCAGCATTTTGGTAGATTCCTCTTGCAAAACAGCCCAGTATTGCTTCTGGGAACAGTCCAAAGTGCTGGATTCTTACTCCAGCCATGTTTGTCTCAGACCATTTCCTTTACAGAAGGAGAGGACTCCTTTACAGAAGGAGAGGGGTTATATATTCTACTTTTCCATTTTGAATCTTGCAGTACTGTTTACTGTGCTGGAAAGCCCAGACCTAATGCTTCACACCACACATACTCATTAGCTTTCAGGCCTGGGTGATCTCCAGTCTTTCTTTTCAAGAAAAGCCTATTGCAGTGCCCCAGAAGTCCCCCACCTCTTCACTTTTCAGGTAGAAATGCATTAGGCCAAGCCATGACTGACAGCAGATAATCCTGTCCAGAGCCTGAGAGTTTAAAACTGAAGACAAGACAGCATTGTTCAGACTGCCCTTCTGAATGTCTCAGCCCAGCAAGCCAATGCCATCAAGCTTGCCACAAGCAGTAAGGTGACTACACACCTCTGCCTCACGTCTCCAAACAGACCAGGTGGAGAGCGTGTGTGATCAGCCTGAGGCCTGGCACAGCTCTTGGTTTGCTGGTATGTAAATAGCTTGCCACCCAGCTGGACTTATACCCAGCGGCTACAGCTCTTTCCTTAATTCCACCTTTGCTGCTAATTAAAAACACATCCAGCAGTCCATCACCTATGACTCACACGCTTGACTGAGAACCACTTAACCACATTAATGCCTTCCAAAATTGCCAGGAGCCAGTAAGGCACAATCATGGTGCTCCATGGACTGAGGCAAGTTTCACCCATCTTGTAGAAACCAGCAGATGAATGCAGTGCTGAGAGTAGCCAGAAAGCTGGCTATTCAGCCTTGGCCCTGCTCAGCAATGCACTGTTAATAAGGCAAGATACCGAACCACAGAGGAATTGCTATGCTACATCTTGATCACTGATCATTAGCTGTCTCCCGTATGCATTACCCGTTCTTGTTATTGCAGCACCTTAAAGTCATCTCATTTTTATGTATGTCCCAACCTGAACTAGATTTCAACCACTTCTCCCTTTCACTGGGGCTAATCTGAGTACAGTCTTTGGAGAAGGCATTTGCTTCTGATTTAATGGGTGAAGCTGTAGACTGGAATGTGTTACTAAGCAGTTTGCTCCAAACATAGTTTGTTCAGTATTTAAATTCATTGTCAGCATCCTGTGACTCTTCTTTTGCTTATCAAACAGCCATTTAGCACTGACTGTTCTGGAAACAATTTTATACTAGAGTCAGTGCATAATTGACCCTCAGTTAGTTTTTATAAACTAAACACATTAAGCTCTTTTAGTCTCTTTCATGAGGTATCTTCTTGGACTTTCGGAACATTTCTGGGGCTCTTTTCTGCATCTTTTCCAATTTTTAAGACTTCTTGTCAAATTACAGGCACCAAAATGGAAACTTACAATCTGGTATTGCCTGCACCAGTGCCTTTACTTTTTTTTAATCCAGAAAAATCTCTTTACTTTATTTTCCATGGCACTGTGTTGGAAACTCATATTCAGTTATTACTCTTGAGTACTTTCAAAAGATGATTTTCCAGAACTGGAAATTGAGCAATCCTCATGTGTCACATCACAAAGGAGTGTGTTAAAATAAAGTAATATTTGATATTAACTATATTAAAGAAAGATTTGCTGACTTATCATTCTAAATGAAAGATAGTAATAAGATTTTTTTAAAGAAAAGCACAGGAAGTCTTGGTAAAAATACTAGTCCTTGGGAATTAAGAAACAAGGCCATCCTATACAAATCACTCTTGCACATGAGCAGCTGCTTTGGCACAGTAAATCCAGTCTAGTTGGAAACAACTAGTTGAATGACATTTTGTTGTGGTATAACCTGGCAGCAGCTCAGCCCAAAACAGCTGTTTGCTCACTCCCCCACAGTGTGATAGGGGAGAGAATTGAAAAAAGGACAAAAGTACAAGAATTTGTGGGCTGAGATAAGGACAGTTTAATAAGAAACGTAAAAAAAACAGAATTAAAAAAAAACAAGTGATGTGCAATGCATTTGCTCAGCCAGTCCCCAAGCAGCAGCCACCCCAACCCCAGCTCCCCCAGTTTCATTGTTCAGCAAGATTCCATATGGTATGGGGTATCCCTTTGGCCTGTTTGGGTCCTGTCTGTGTCCTTTCCCAGCTCCTTGTGCACTCTCATCTCCTCACTGGCAAAGCAGCATGAGAAGCTGAGAAGTCCTTGATTTATTGTAAGTATTGCTCAGCAACAACTAAAACATCATTGTGTTATGGACATTATTCTCGTCCTAAATCCAAAATACAGTGCCATTCCAGCTACTAGTAAGAAAATTAACTGCTTCCCTGCTGAAGCCAGGACATCTTTCAACATTAAAACTTATTCCTCCTTAAGATTTTAAACTCTGGAATTATAGCAGATGTATCTTCTCAGATTTATTGAACATCCTTTCCTTCTCTGTGCTCTGCTTAATTCCACAGAAGTAGCCAAATGTGTCTCACAGTGCTTGAAAAGCAAAATACTGCAATGCTCCCAGTTTGCTATGGGGAATACTTGATTCAATGTTGTGGTTTTATCTAGTTTTGAAACTAGTGAAAAATAAGTGCCTTCTTGTGAAAATGCATTCATCATTATATACATCGTGCCACTATTGGTAGTTTACTGGTATAGTTATATTTGGCTGAGGAAGGGGAGGATGAAGGTAGGAGTGGAGAAGGCTATCACCGAGAAGATTTTGGAAGAGCAGTTGAGAACCGAGAGTTCTGTTGTTGAGAGGCTAAGCTTTGCCAGGGATGATCACTTCGTATTGCTACGTGGTGCCAACTTCTCAGGGCTCCAGGAGCAGAGTGTATGTGAGAAGAGCTGTGCCTTCTCCCATCTGGTCCCTGGCCTGGGCTGGGGGAATTCTCTTTTTTCTCTCTCTCTCGCTCTCCCCACCTCCTCCCTCCTGAAAGACAAACTGTTGGCAGGACCAGAAACAGAGGAGAGGAAAGTGGAAGAGGGAGGGTGAAGGGGAAAAGGGAGAGGAGGACAGAATTCTGCAGTCAGACACAGTCACTGTCTGGTGCTGATCCATTCCTGAATATGGATGGCCGTTGGTACACACACTGGGTCAATGTCTAGGGCTGAAGTTCATGTTGAACTCACAGTAGGAACAGTAACTTTTCTGTTATGTTCTGAAAATGTATTGCCTGCATTCATTGCTCCTGGACATCCTGAACCAAACCTTGATCCTCACTCTGAGTGACTGAGCTGATCAGCACAGTACTGGAGCCTGATGGGAAAGAGCTTTGAAAACACTCCTATTGTCCAAGTCAATATCACCTTATTGTCTAAATCATCTTTCATTTTGCAAGCCAAAAACTGTCCTTTTGTCTTTCTTTGAGTTCTTTGCTCTCAGGCAAGAGACAATTTAGCCTGGCAACTTTTACATTTTTGAGGAAGGACTCCAAAAGAGGAGACTGCAAATAGATGTAAGGCAAAATAAAACTGCTGACATGGCTTCAATGACTCTAGAACAGAAAACATTTTTTCATTTGGGCAGACAGCTACAATCTTTCCAGTTACGTATCTCCCTGGCTATCAGTGGCCAAATTCCAGAAAGCAAATGGTTCTCAGAGATTTGGAAGGGACTAAGTGGAAATGTCTTCTGCAACAATCACCTTTTGACAACAATCTCTGGTTTCCTATCCATAGCTTGTAGACTTCAGCAATGGTGAAAAACATACTCTTTGCGATGTTTGTTTTTGTTCCAATGCAATACAATTCATCTTGATAATTTATGCAAGAAAGTGCAATTCTTAAAAGTCTCGTTGTCTCACTCCTTGCTGACAATTTATAATCTTAAATCACTTATGTATTTGGAATTTGATGGGAGTAAGAGCTGTATTTTTACTGAGAAGGGCAATTGATGAGTAACTACTGAACTGCCACCTCCTCAGCTCTGGAAATTTACAAAATCTCATTCAAATAAAAGAGAAAAAACACACTTTAAAGTGTTTATTCACCTATCACGTTCATCTGCATTACACACATACTTCAGACATCTCTGTCCAAAGTCCAGTTCCAAGAGAAGAGCCTCATTCTGCCATAGCTCCACTGAGGTCAGCATAGCTGCTGTTGGTGTTAACACCCTCCACAAAGCTGCAGTCACTCATGTGTTTTGTTTTCCTTTCATGTTTCCTCCTCATCTCAAGTTGTTGAATACTAGCGCCACTTCTTGAACATAGATGGAAGATGTTTTGAAAATCATGTTTATAAAATACACTTTTTTAATCTTCTCTAAATGAAAACATGGAATTTTCATCTTTGCCACTGAGTACTTCCCTCTGATAAAAACTAAGATTAGGATGGGACTAGACATGAAAACAGTGATATAGAAATTAAGAGTAAAATTCTGATTTGTGCTCTAGACAAAGAAAATAAGGAGGCAATCGTTTGCAAGTCCTTATTCCAATTAGATTACAAAAAAAAATAAGGAAGGAAAATGTGGCAAAACAAATGTCAGTGACTCACACTGATAAAGACCACCTAGCACAGTAACGCTAACCTTGGTAACATGACCTAAAAAGTAAATAGATACGAGATTTGGAGTCACTGCAGTAGAATTATACTAGATTATTTTCTGAACAATAATTTAAACATCAGGAACTGATGTAATTTTATATTTGGTTTTGAAATGTATTCTTTTTTAGATATGGTTCTGGGGAATAACCTTCAACTAAGTGGTCACAAAATGATTCAACATCAGATAAAGGGAGAAATTAAGGTAGTGTTGCAACTAAGGTCTGTGATTTTGAAAGCAGAAGTTGTGATGAATTCATGGGACTTATCAGTAAAATCATCTTCATTAAGAAGTTTAGGGACTTGAATGTAGAGGAATTCTGTAACTTGCAGCTATGCAAGAGCGAAAAAGATACCAGCTTTAGACTTACTGGGTGAAGAGGGAAAAGTGAGTTAACAGGTCATTTTAATCTGCTAAACTACTTATCTGTGGTTCAGAATGCAATGGAATACTATTAGGAATGCCAAAAATCAAACTGAGCCAAAGCTCACAGCGAACTTCAAAGTAAATGACAAAAGGTCTTGTGGTGTATGAAATAAAAGAGAACAAAGGAAGAAAATATACATCAACTGTATGGAAATAAGGAAGTCGATAATAATGATATGCCAGTATTAACTCAAAACGGTTGAATCCAATAAGGGACATGGGTTATGTGACAGCATCCAGTCTGGAGTGCTTGTGCAGATGCCTGAATTTGTTCTGTATTGACTGGGTAGAGATGAGCACTAAGAATGGGATTTGTAGCAGCAGAAAGTTGTAGGGTTAAGGCACGTGTGAGACTGTTAGAAGAGAGTATCAAATGGTGGTCTATAATGCTGTCTGTCTCTTGTGTTTAAGCATCCAATGAAGGGCTACAGTAGGTGTCCTAGTGAAGCCTGGATCAGTTCTGTGCTTAGCATGCACATAAATTATACGTTGGGATGCAAATGACTGGCTTACCTCTTTCCAGGGCAAAATGGGGAAGAGGAATAAACAGAAAAAGCAATAATCAGTTTTGAATAATAATGTATTAACTGAAACCATCAGCAAAGAAGTGGAATTCTCTTCATCAACTTGTGTAAAACAAACCTCCCAGTTCCTGTGTAACTCCTGTAAATCATGTAACTGGTGGATTATGGAGTAAGTGGGATGGTGACACACTTCGTCCCCCAGCTGCCAATGCAAAGTTTGTGATTTCAGACAAGACATCAGGCCTGATCCTGGGGCCCAGCAAGCAGGGGACTTAGTTGGATAGTGAGACACCTAGCATCTAGTTTCACCTTTAAGTTCATCTACATTGTATGTTGTCCAGTGTTACAGGATGAAGAGCTGAAATTGTTTTGGTGTGAGGGACCATCTAAACAGAGACTGATGTAGACAGTTTACATTTGCATTATCTTTCTCCCCCAAAATCAGTAAAGCAGAAAAGCTTCCATCTTTTGCTCTCTAATCCTAATTAATATGAACACTTATTGGGACACAAACTCCTTCTGAAGTGCTCAAAACTTCTTGGGATTCTGCAGGTCAATTTTAAGGCAAAAATGCTACGTCTTTATAATTTCCACATAAATGAGGAAATTAATACCTTCTGCCATGCAGCGCAGAAACAATCTGTTCAGGGTTCACTTTCTGGATGCAGATTTAGGCTCTTTTTCCCACGGCAATTGTTCGGGGCCTCTGTATCTTTCAGGTTCCAAAAGGTGCTTGCAGCATGAGCATGCTGCTGGAAGCACTTCTTCCTCCCAGGGTCTTGAGGGAGTCATTGTCACTAGGACAGTTTAACAAATTAAAAACTCCTTTATCCCTAATGACTGGATCATCTGCAAAATCTTGTAATCTAATTTCCAAATGTTTCAAATTAACAGAAGTCCCATTCTTTGCTACAAAAAGACGAACAGCAGGCCCACCATCTCCCCTGATCCTTGAATAGATTTTTCCTTCATCTGGGGACGGTCTTATATCTTTCAGTTACCTCAGGGTTCACATGGAGAACAACATTTTTGCTAAGAAGTTTGACTTAACTTATATTTGCAGTCTTACACTTCAGGTTCATGAAAATGGTATTTGCTTTAAAATATTTATCCCATGCATTCCATGCAGTTTCAAATGGACAGAGTACTTTCAGTTGATGGGAAGTAGTACTACTCTCTATGTAAAACATAAAAAACCCCAATCCCTTTAGAAAGTCACACTCTTTAAAACTCTGTTGCGGTTCTGTTGAAAAATCTGTAATGGATTCAATTCAAGCTTATTACTAACATGTCAACAATTGGGTCTGTGGAGGATAACATAATGTACTAAAGTTGCTTATTATATCTCACAAAGTATCCTGTAGTCACCCACAAGGATATGTACTAAGATCCTAAACCTGCAAAAGTAAATTCATTTTTTTGCAATTACACTGCAGTGCAATCAAGTTGATTGCCTTAATGGATAAGTATCAGCAATTGCTATTGCTCATGTTTGGAAAGCCCACAGACTTAGTCATGCAGATATTTACACTACATCATTTAAACCAACATAGGGCCCAGGCACCTCGGTGCCTCTGCAGTGTCAAATCCAGGGGATGTTGTTCTACCAGAGCTCTTCTGGGAAAACATCCAAAGTCAATGTCTTATACAACCAACTGCAACAGGAAGAGGTAAGCTTATAAGGAATGTATTAATGTCACAAGCAAGAGCAGATAAAACAGAAAATGAAATTATCCAGTTCAGAGGCAAACACAGTTCAGTGAAGCAGAGGTGAGTGACGATGCCTTCTTTCCCACCAGCTAATTGTTGGGTTAGCCAGTGCCATTACACTTGTGTCATTTTAATGCAACTACATTACATTTTCAGGGCTGGTGTTTGCCTGGGCGTGCCTCTGCTTTTTTATTTCTTCAGCCATTAGCAAGTGGCTCAGCATTGACACCTGAGAAGCCATCAGCACCACTGAGAGTTGGTACAGAGAAACATATGGGACAGAGAAGTCAAACATTCTCCATATTTCATGACCTTTGCTGTCCCTTCCCATCCATCTCTAACCAGCCTGCATCTTGGACACCTCAACGCTTGTTTCTACCCTCATCTTCTCCAAAAATTGCAGTGGTAACATACTTCAAGGGGAATGATGGCACCAGATAACCCACTAGTTGTCCTCCTCCTACCTAGTTTCTGGCTAGACTGTACGCACAAGAAAGAAACACCATTCAGCATAGTCTGTGCCACCCAGATGGCAGTCACCTCTTTGAAGCATTTCTTCTATTTATTTGTCACAGGGTTGCTTGTCTGTGTCCCTTACTGCCTGGTGCTTGTATCTGCATGCTGGTAGGCAGGGAGGTAGGAAGGGAGGAAGCACAATTCCACCTGATATGAGCTGAAAACCTCTTTTCCCCCCAACCAAGTGGCTGCATCCAGGCTACTTGCTGGGAACAGACTGTGGCAGCTCCCAAACTGTGCCTGGCAGGGCTGGAATTTGGCACTGTCCTAATCCATGTCCCTGGCAATGCTTTTGTTATTAGTACAGCAGTGGTGGTGTTGCTCTGTGGAGGCATCCCTCAGCAGGAGGGAATCAGGAAACAAGTGTGTCTGTGTTGGCTAGGTGTCCTGCCATTCTTGGGCAAGGATGCAGGCTGTTGCCCAGCCCACTTGCTTTGGGGAGGGAAAAATGCTTCCAGGACTCTTAGGAATGCATGCAGCTTGCCAGAGCTGGCAGTGGGGAAAGGTACCATCTCTGACAGAAAGAAAACTTTTCTTTCTCATGTCTGAGGGAAAAAATCTTCATGGATTTGTCCTGGAAGAACACCAAAGTCTGGTTTTGGCAGAGGGCTGTACCTGAAACAGGCTGTGAGCTCCTTCTGCAACCAGGGTGAAACACAGGAGTGGCCTAGAGGCACTGCAGAGAGCTGAGATATGTTGCTTTATCCTTGGGGCTTTCTCATTAGGTAGTTATGCACTGTGCTGCCCATGTTACCTAGCTGCGTTGCCTAGGCTGAGCTGCTGGAGCTGAAAGCCTCAGGTAAATAGCGCATTTCATTCAGGAGTCTCCCGTGAAAGGCAGAGCCAGGAAGGCTTCACCTGACAATTTCCAAATCTTCCAGCCTCCTGGCAGGCAAGGCCCGACTGACCTTTTGGATGCCAAATTTCTGAGTTTTCTGCAGCAGTCTGAGCATAACAGTTGCTGCACTGGGAGGTTGGGAGCCCACCAGGAGCATGGGATTGCCATTCTTCAGGTGCTGGTTGTAAGGGCCTGGCATTTTCCCATGGCCTTGGTGAGCAGAGGGGAAATTATCTATCTTGGCTATCAGCAATGATACCTGGATTTTGCTGGACTGCAAATGTGACTTGCTGCTGGTGGGCGTTTCCCTTCTCCTGGCTTCATGTCTGTGCCTTCAAGGATGCCTCCTCTGCCCTCCTGTAGTCTGAGCTCTTCTGGATTTGGAGCACCCAAAAAGAGAGGGACATCCAGGCATCCTGGCAAAGCCAGGGATGGAGTGAAACACATGGCTGAGGGTGGGGCGGAGTGGGGTGGCAGGAAGGTCCTGACCCATGCCAGCATTTGGGCAGACTAGGCCTGCAGGAGCGCATTCAGGACTGTCTGCCCCAGCAGGACTACCAGAAAAACCCTGGGAGACAATATGGAAAGCTGTTAGCCTAGTGCTGCTCATCTTTCATATCACAGGTAAAAGTACATGTGCATGAAGCATGTATTTAATGCTCAAGATGACACTGTTTGGAGGAAGCTTTCTTTTAAAGCAAGTCCCCGCCGAAATGACACACATGAAAATCAGGCAGTTGGTATGTATGTTCTGTGTGTGGGCACAGCAGGGACAAGTGACTCATTACCCTGTAATTCCTCAGAAAAAAATGTACTCATCTTCAATTATATAATAAATATTTTTACTTGCTGGGGTCTTTCATATCTAGATCTTTCAGATCTAGATTTGGGCAGGAGAGGAGACCAGCCACAGAAGCAATTGTGCGTAGGCTGCTTACGGCAGTGGCTGGGTCTACAGCTTTGTAAGAATATGTGCAGTGCACGCTCTTGATCTCAGTTGCATCCTCTGACTAATATAGCAATGCATGTATATAATCTTAAAAATCTGTTTATAGTAAAAACACAAAGGTTAATTATTCCAGTAAATGTGCAGATGTTACTGACGATTTGTTTTATGTGAAAGAACGTGAACAAAGCAGAACTCTTACTTTCAAAGAAACAAAACAAAACAAAAAAAAAAAAAGGAGAAACCCAAATACTGTGCCAAATTTCAAAAGCAGAAAGCCTGCAGGGAAGAAAAAACCTGAAGTCTGAGGATGCAGAGTGGAAAAGTAAGTATCAAAAACTATGGAAAAAATATTGTTACTATTACATTCATTAGAAGAAATCTGTTCTGAATACCCTCCAAAAAATACCAAAACTTTATATTTCAGCAACAAATAAGAAACTTAAATGATACCAGAAGTGTTGAATTACATTATACATTGCTTCATTTAAGCTTTTAGTTAGTTATGTCTTTGGCCTGTGAAGTGCCAAAAATGTTGCTTTACAGGATCAGAAAGAGTAAAAACCTTTAAGCCAGACATTGCCTAAATCCAGTGATAAATACAGTAGTCTTGGTTTGAAAAGCCACCTTCCTGTTTGACATTTTACCTTTGTTTTTCTTCCTGGTCACTCTCAGAGTCTTTCTTGCTCACAGTCCTACTTAGGGCAACAGTGTGCAGAACATTCCATGCTGGAAGAGGTATGAGCAGTGTTAGAGGCTCAGCAGGATAAGGCAGGAATATCTTCCATGTGCCATTTCATTTTGGCTGAGAAAAAAAATGTACCCACAAGTTTCGGATGCACTGGTTGGAGTCAATTTAAAAAGAATGCACGAATCCATAGCCCTAGAGGAGCTGAGAAACAATGACTGCAAGTCATGGAAAAGGGATGTTGATAAAAAGACAAGTAGCGATAATGTGGGCCCAGAGAAACAAATGCAGTGAGAGATTACCTCGGGCCTAGTAAAATCTAAATGAAAAGCTTCAGGTCTTACAAATTCTGGGGATAGGCAGATGTGCACAATCTGTGCTTCTGAGACAGCATGGAAAGAAAGAGAGGAAGTGTATATCCAGGGAAAAGATATACCAAATAAATAGAAGAACTTTTCTGAAGGTCCTTCAGATTATTGTTTTCTTTGAGTATGTTACAAAATGCTCAGATCATAATCTTTTATGGAAAAAAAAATAATTCTGGCAATGCAATTTGTTCTGAATTCACTAAATTGTGTAAAAAAAAATCATTTTGAGAACATCAGCAAAGGACAAGGAAAATATTATTCTTAATGTTAAAAAAAAAACTGTTTTAATTGTTCATATGAAATTACTTGTCCAGTCTGGAATTTCTTTTATGATTAAAAATGTAAAGTGCTCAGATTCATAGGCTGTAAAAAAAGCTTTCCCCAACCCCAAATTAACCTTTTCTGTGAAATTAGCATCAAGTCAAAAAATGACTCATTTACATAGGTTCATCCATCCATCTTACCACCAAAAGAGCAGCGCTTTTCTATCTCCCTCACAACTCTGACTATCTTCAGTCATTTATTATTATTTAATTGTGCTGCCATTCACCCAAGCAAGGGCTGAACTGTGCTGATTGCTGCATGGCTAGGTAGCAAAACCTTTAAATTTACTGTTTCAATAAAGAAGCCCTTTAGATAGGAGACATAAATAGAAAGGATTTAATCGAGTCTTTATCACAGTGTAGTCAACTAGAAAAAAAAATGGTTGCCATGGCAGCTAAAATTTCCCAATGTGAGCACTGGGAGCTCTGACAGTTCACTGGTCAAGTCACAAACTTAGCAGCCTCTGCTACTACAGATTTCTTCTCTGGCCTTCGGAATGTATGGTAGGTTCCTTTCTTCTCTACTTGTTCAGCTGCCACCAAGTTTAGGCGTGGCTTTGTGCTCGTTTGGTTGTCTTTCTTTTTAAGCTGAAATCTGATAACGAACATGTCGTTGTCTGCCCTCTGTATTTGCTGCATTTGTACAAGTTGTGTCTTCCCTAAATATGCAGTGTGTATAATGCTTTTAGCATCAGGTCCTGCTAGGATGATAAGGATGTGCCTAGCCTAAGCATTCAGCTTTATGATCTATAACAATTCTCAGCTTGACGTAAAACTCCAAGCTTGTTACTGGCTACTGTAAGGCAGTCTCAGCAGAAACTTCAGTGTGTTTATGGAATTAGGCTGTTTTATACCACTGCTTTGCTGATGTATTGTTTTTTTCTTTGTGGTAAAGGTAGCAAGAGCTGTATTTGTATGTTTCTTTCGTAGTGTTGTCACACCTTTAAGGAAGGATGAGTTATCTGAAATATCACCTGGTTTGTATAGAAGTGCCTACATGTGGCACATCTGATCTGGATTCCCAGCAGCTTGAAATCTGAGTATGAGCTGCAAGGATGCTTGGTGATGTATTTCATCTTTGGACTTATCTGCAATCTGAAGGGTTGTACAAAGAGTGCGAAGAGGCTTTGGAGCCTACAGGGAACCCAGTAAGTTCCTATTTTTTTTTTCCCCAAGTCCTTTTACTCCTGTTTACATCTTTTGCCTCTCTCTGTAATTTATGCACTGGCAAGTCCAACAAGAAACTGAGTGTACCGAGTCACTCCCTCTGAACAGAAACTCTGAAGGAGGAAGCGAACAGCACTTACCTATTCCACATACTCAGAAACGTTCTAATGCCAAAATTACTAAGGCCGTGGTCTTCTTATTCTGGGTGGGCCTTTTTCCTTCAAAGAATGACCTTCCTATCAGGAAATAACTTCCTTACAAAATTGCTAAGGGAAAATCTCTTTAATTTTTTTACAAGTTAAATGACTCATTCAAAGGTTCATTACTTATTATGTAGAACAAAAGCTGGCAAGGTTATTCTTTTTTTTCTTTTTCTTTCTTTTTTTTTTTTTTTTAAGATAATGTAGCTCCTGGGAATCCTGCTCCTGAAGCAGAAGCACTATACCAGTACAGGACAATTAAAGAATGAAAAGGACAATCAAACCCCAAAGGAGCTCAGCGTCTTAATATGAAGACAGTGATTTACCATATTTCTTTGTCTAATCCTCTCAAAAACTCTGTATTATAATGGTTACCTGGTAGCAAAATGATGGTTAGGGTTCTCTAAGGTTTTTTACTCTGTTTGCTGGTGTTCATAAATAGAGATGAGAGCTGAGAAGGAAGTGCCACCAGCTTAGGTGCTAAATTGGTGCTAATAGGGTGAATGCAAAAGGATTCCATTTACATTATTAGTAGTCTGGTAGGTTCATGGAAAATTAATTCAGTCAGAGCTTTCTGTTGGGAAGGATAATCCCGATGCTGCTCGCACTTAGGAAGTGGGAAGCCTTGTTGTTTCCTTCTCATTGCTGCTAGAGAGTTGTGCTTTATGCATCTCCTTTGAAGATGCCATGTAGTGGCACTTTCTGTGTCTGGAGGGATGACAGTACAAGAGTTTGCTGCTGTGGAGTACGTTTAGAATGGTATAAAATGCTTTTAGCCACAGAAACAGAACTACAGCTATGACTACTGATAAAACCTAAAGCTATCTCATGCACAGCAATATAAGCCTATAAATATACAGACAAATTTATCCCACCTACTCCTGTCTGCTCCAGTCACAACTGAAGGCATTTTAAGAGTTTCCTCTCCATCAGATTGATCTTGAATTTCGGTTGTTGTTGGGACCTGATACATCCACTATGCTTGTTGGACAAAGCTGGTATTCCACACTTCACCATCTGCTGTCATCGTAATGCTTGACACAACCATCCTTCCCTGTCCCCTTCTCATGGTTAACCTCACCTCTCTTATTTTATCGTGCTCAGTCATCTAGCCTCTTTCCTCATTATCCTTGCTTCTCTCTCTGGCACCACTTCAGACCCTTAACCTCCCCCAGGCCTTGAAACACACTTGTCCCAGCCCTTCTGTTCTTTTCCTCTGTGGTTCACCTAGCAGTCCTTATGCCACTGCTGTTCAACTTATGCTCATATTTCTAATTTCATGGTTATTTCTGTTTGTGCTACCTCTGGAACTACTACTCTTCTTCTGAAAACTTCTGCAGCCTTTTTATATCTTTCTGGTGCAGGCCATCAGAATGAATACACAGATAGAGGATCTTCTCAAATAAATCAGAATTGTATAGTAGGGACAAGGGCAATAATGAAGAAAAAAATTAAAATATATAATGTGAACATAGACACAGGAGCCTTAGGGATGCTTGGCAGCTTAAGAGCAAGAGCAGACTGTGGATATGTATGTATCTGACCAGTGCAAGTCATGACATGGATGTGGCACAACCAATGCCATGGCATTCTTCTCTCTTTTACATTTACTCATCTGCTTCTTCTCTCTGGACTACACCCACTCCATGCTCTTGGATGTGAAGCTCTGGGACCATAGGAAATACCATGAAGTGCAGAATACAAGATGCATGTCCCCATGGTAACACAGAGTGCTATATACACATCTCTGTGTGGTCTGTTCTCTTCTCCACCTTCCATAAATCATCATTAAAAACAAGGTCTCAGTTTTTGCCCTGCAAGTGCACTGTTGCTAGTTCTTGGATGTCTAAACAAATGACTAAAACTCTAAGATAAAGACCTAGGTAAACATCTTCCCACTGCAGAGGAAATAGAACAGCATGTCTCCCTGTGCAGAAGACAAAATTTTCTACCTTTGTTTGAGGCTGAGAAACAAATAGTCGTGGCATGGGAGCACTACAGAAGACCTCTCTGCCTTCTGCTCTAGCTGCAATATATATTACTTCAGCCTTCTCTTCCCTAATCTAAACACAGCTGTGGACATACTACCCTGAAGCTACACTAAATCAAAACAGATTGAGGGCAAGAATAAACTGCATTTGACATGTGTTAGTCATAGGATTTAATATGTGGACAGAAGATACTCAGATGCAACAGTGATTAGGATGTGGTAAGAATCTACACACAGAAAAGCATTTTGTATGTAAATATTCTTGATGCTGTGGAAGTGTATGTGTATGTACATGCACATATATACACACGCATATAAATATACATGAATACACATAGATGTTTGTAATATTTTGGCTGGAATTCACAATTTTAAAGTAACCCAAGTAAACAAGGTATTTAGCACAAATACAGTGCAATAATTACATTACAAATCTTATAAAGTAAAATTCTGATTCACAAAATGCATTTGATTCAGAAAAAAAATTCCTGCTGTCTTGGTATTGAGTCCATGCTTGCTTGAAGTACCCAAAATGTCAGGATGTCAAGATTAAGAGCCTGGCCCAGTAGTGCATGTTCAGGTAAGGAGGTTATGTGGGCCATGGAAATGTGGACAACAAAAATAACTTCTTGGTTGCTTTGCATTGTCAGGCAACTGGTGTTCTGCTCAGAACTGTGTCATGAAGTGTCAGAGAAACTTCTGTTTCTCTGCAGACTCTGGGTGCCTCAGAAAAGCTGGAAATTCTGTGTGACAGCCAAAAATCCAGGCCATGGACCAGCATGTTCTAGACGCTGGTGAAGCTGCAGTGAGCTAAGGAAGGACAAGTGCTAACAGTGTTGACAGAATATGTTTGCTAAAGCTGAGAGTTGTGTTCTGATGGTAAGTACCTCATATCCGGGTCAGTTATGACATATTTTGAAGGCAGGTTATGTTTTTATATGCAGCTAATTGGCTCTCATCTCATCTCCTGACCCATCTACACTGCTGGCCTTAGCTTATTTCTGGAAATACCTTTTCCCCTTTCCATCTGTCAATAGCTTTCCAGAAAGGTATTAAGAACCAAACAAGTCATTCTCTCCATCTCAGTAGAAATAATAGATAACTATTAAACACTGAGACATTTTTTATTACGTCACCGTCCTTAGCATCTTGCTAGAATGGGTGATCATCTGTGCTTGTATCCAAAGATAATGGTGTGTGCACACCGCTGTATTTGACCTAACGTTGTAAGGTTTAATTAAAAGTAGATATCAAGATCTCAGTGTGCAGCATGAATGTGCTCCATTTACTATTAAAACTTATTAGAGTGTTTTAGTTTGTGACCTCTAAGAATCATTTGACCTAGCAGTATTCTAGCTACTCTCGAGCTTCATCCAGGATGCTGGATGGCAATAAAGGCTGCTCAGAAAAAGTTAAAAAAAAGTATATATTTTTAGGTTCAGTGTTATTTGAGGAAAGTGTATAGACTGAAGGTCTCTGCTAGCACCATCTGCAGTTCCTGTTTTGAGGTCAGAAGTACTGTCCTGTAACAAGAGAAATTATTTTAATTACGTCCAACATTACATCATAGTTGATAACATCCAGTAGGGTAAAACCCACATTTGTGCCTTCAAATTTAAGCAAGTTTTTACGTGACTTTGTATTACGGAAAGAAAAATCTTAAATCCATGTAGTAAGTTACAGATTTGTTCGTCTTGCCCTTGCTATTGCCAAAAAGCAAGTTTCTTAAACTTAAGCCTAGCAATGCTGTATGAAATATAATCAGGATCCAGGTAATCGTGATGATAATTTCTCATTCTGGAGAGCAATTCATGTACCTTTTCTTCTGGAACCTGCTAATTATTTGTATTATTACTAGAAATAAATGAATTATTTCAGGCAGAAAGATAATTCTTTTTGGCCATCTGTACATTGTCTGTAATTTTTATTTTAGCATGGAGGGAGTGAATAACCTGAAAAGTTTGAGATAAAACGATGGATCTGCTGACTGATTTGTTGTATGACTTGTAAATGCAAGAAGTACTCACCATCTGCTTTTTCCTTCTTCAGTCTTTAGGCAAGGGACAACATCCATGCTTCCACTTTTGGCCTCTCTTCTCTCCTCTTGCCTTTTTAGGCTGACATTGAATGAAAGGGATGTAGACAGGCTGGATAGCTGGGCTGTGGCCAGTGGGATGAAGTTCAACAAGACCAAGTGCTGAGTCCTGCACTTTGGCCACAACAACCCCAGGCAACACTACAGGCTTGGGGCAGAATGGCTGGAAGACTGTGTAGAGGAAACGGACCTGGGGGTATTGGTCAACAGTCAGCTGAACATGAGCCAGCAGTGTGCCCAGGTGGCCAAGAAGACCAATGACATCCAGGCTTGCATCAGAAATAGTGTAGGCAGCAGGAGCAGGGAAGTAATTGTCCCAATGTACTCAGTGCTGGTGAGGAAGCATATTGAATACTGTGTTCAGTTTTGGGCCCCTCAAAACAAGAAGGACATTGAGGCCCTGGAGCATGTTCAGAGAAGGGCAACAAAGCTGATGAGGGATTTGGAGCACAGACCTTACGAAGAGTGGCTGAGGGAACTGGGATAATTTATTTAGACTGGGGAAGAGGAGCTGCAGGGGAGACCTTATCGCTCTCTACAACTACCTGGAGGAAGGTTGTGGCGAGGTGGAGGTTGGCCTCTTCTCCCAGGTAACTAGTGATAGGGCTAGAAGGAATGGCCTCAAGTTGCTCCAAGGGAAGATTCAGGTTGGATGTTAGGAAATACTTCTTCTCTGAAAGAGTGGTCAGGTGCTGGAACAAGCTGGCCAGGGAGGTGGTGGAGTCACTGACTCTGGAAGTGTTCAAGAAACATTTAGATATTGCACTGAGGAACATGGTTTAGTGGGAAATATTGGTGATAGGTGGATGGTTGGACTGGATGACCCTGGAGGTCTTTTCCAACCTTGGTAACTCTGTGATTCTAAAGAGATCGTGCAATGGAAACCCCATTCCTGTACATAAATGTGGGGAAGGCAAGATAATTCTGTAATCAAGAAAAGCACTGGAAGAAGCATAAGGCAAATGTTGTTTACTACTCGCTTATTACATCTTAGTCACTTTTGAAAACAGAGCTTTTTTATGGAAACCACTGGAATTTTGCTTTTTTCAGAGTTGTATAGCCCAAAAGCTACTGGAAAAAAAAAACAAACCCACAAAATAACCCAACCAACCAAAAAAAAAAAAAAAAAAAAAAAAAAAAACCAAGACAAAACTCATGTCTGAGATCCTCATCTGTACAACAACAGCACTGTATCACTGAAACTAGACTTACATGAAATGAAGCGGATGTCTACATTCAAGCTCTGAGTTTCTAAAAGTAATTTCTCTCTTTGTTGTGCAGATGTCATGGCAACACCCTGGGAATCTTGCCTAGTCAAATAAATCCATGGACATCAGCAGAAAATACAGGTGTCAAGAGGCCAGCTAGTCTACTTCCTACCCTTTGACTGCGTTACCTATGTCATGACAGATTAATCTAATCTGGATTTTCAAATGCCAAGGATGGGAAGTCTACTTTCCCTGCGCTATTAGTCACAGGCTACACAATACTCACAGAAGTTTGTTTTCTGTTTGCTGACTCACCCTTGCCCCGAAACTAGTTCAGTTTAATTTTTCTGATACTGTAATTCACTGTTGCTCGGAGATTATCCTGGGCTGTGCTGGCTAGTATTAAACTAGAAAAGCAAGAGGTCAGGTTAGGAAGAAGGCAAATAAAGGTCAAAAATTTCCACATCATAGCAGTTGATAAAGAATATAAAGGTTTTGCTCCTCAGAAGCTGTATTACCAATGTAAGAAATATGAGTTAAGAAAAGAGAAGACTTGAAAATGTAATGAATGCAAGCAGAAAGTTTAATGTCTATTACATGGTGAAACTGGAACAGTAGCATAAGCTCTTAGCTGCTTGGGAAGGGATGAAAGAGAGGTGTGTAGCTCAGAACAGCTGTACTGTAAATATACTTTAATCAGTATTGTAACTATAAGCACAAGGAGCTGTTGATGAAAGCCTGCTGCGAGCTCATCTAAACCATCCTACAGAGTTAATACTCTTAAGTATCTGCATGAATTACAGAGCGAAAACTGTTAGCCGAAACTTTTAAGAGGTAGGTGTGCCAGTTTTAACTTTTAGTACAACCTTTTCTGCTACTTTTCTATTGCATCAGCATTTTAATTTAATAGAAAGTAACTTGAATCCTATCTAAGGAGATAATCAACTGAAACTACTATTTGCTATTTACACTATTTTGTGTAAAGCAAATAATCAGATAGCCAAACATCAAAAGAACTAAACTAGAAAAGCTAACACAAATCCTGCGTGTGTGTGTGCAACATTTAGAAAAATGTGAACAGAAATTAAAAGCTCTTTACATGAAATCCTAATGGCCAAAACAACCTTAATGTTGCAGTCAAAGGTGGAGAGCTCTCTGGCTTAAAAGCCAGACTGATTCAGTAGTGAAGGTGGTAAGGATGGGATTCAATGGCCCAACAGATGTATCTTGTGCCATCTGGGAGGCATCTAAGATGTCACTGTGTGACTGGCAGATATGATTCAGCTAATGGAAGACCTGAACTGTCCTGGAGTGGTAACTTCTGGCTAAGTGAAATACCTTACCGTATCCAAAATGGAAATAGGCATCTGTGTTTATGCATCATAACTTGAGAAAAATGAATAAGTCAAATGGTATAAACTATAAAATTAGATACTTGGGGAAAATACAGATGGCTAGGAGAGTAACAGGAAGAAATAGGAAGAGTATCTGAGGAAGAGCATTGGTATTAAACACTGACAACCAGATGGAAATAGCAGAGTCATTTACAGCATGATTCTGCAGCTTTTACATTCCCGTTCTGTAGCTGAAAAGGAACAGGCTGATACGTCTGTATTGCAAAAGGATGATAATCTATTCTCCAGCAGATACGTCAGCAAGATGATGAGTCAGGCCACAGACTGGAGAGTGACAAGCTGGGCTTCCTGCCAGTGGACTGCCTCTTGCTTGTGGCATGGCAGGAAACAAGGCTGCCTGATCGGCTTGTCAGGCAGGCATACAGACTGCATTTCTGTCTGGCTTCCATCAAAAAAATTAATCAATCAGTGCACTGTTGTAAAGCTTTCACATTCTGCTGTTGTAGCTTGTCTTTAGGGAACTACTCCATCGAGTATCTTTCAAACAGCTTTAGAAACGTTTCTGTCCTTATTGCCTCACAGATACCACATAATGCTCAGCAAATTCTTTACACAGACTTTTCAAACACACTCAGGCACATGTGTTCTTAGTGTTCTGGATACCTGCCTTGAGGCCTTGGGGAGCAATTTGTAGAAACCGATCAGTGCTGAAATCAATGGGAACTTGCCCGAACATGAAAGGTTCTAGTGCTACATCCTCTGAAATATTAAGCTTTAGGTTCCATAAGCATAATCAGAATCAGCACCAATATTTCACCTAAGATCCACATGCTTTGTTCACCATTTGGAAATTAAACCACACAATTGTGCTATGCGGGCTTTGTGAAAAGCAGATGTTTGTTAACTACTTGTACTCAAGCAGTGAGTGCCATTGAACACACACATGAAGAAACTTGTCTGCCTGGAAGCGTTCAGAACAAGAGAGTAGATCGAAGAGGGCTGAAGGCTGCACATCATCCAGGTGCTTATTTAGCAAGTGTTGTTCTTTTTGTGCACTGAAGAAATAGGGAGCCTTACGTGTCTGTAAGTTTGTGGCATCTACTGTGATCAACTAATTGATTACCCCTGCGCAATATATATGCATAATAGGTGTAATCCAGATGCCACTGGCTTAGTTTGGCTATTACCTTATTTGAGCAGCTGGCTTTGCTACTCTGATATTATACATTTACCTTAATTAGTTTGTTTATATATCTTGCACTTTGCATGTTGTGAGTATTGTGCTACCATAGCAAAACATTCAACAGATAGATTGGCAGTTGCTTTTCTTTTCCCCTAAAATAGAATGGAGATTACAAATTTCATTACCGTGCTATTTTCCCTCCTCCCTGTGTGCAGTCTCAGATCTTCCTGAGCATCTCTGTTGCTGTTTTAACTGCTACCTAACTCTGTGTTACTGCATCAATTTCTACTGGTTACTTGCCCGCTCGACATATAGAGTTACCGATTCATTTAGCTTTCAGGATGTTCTTTTCCTCTTGAATTTTATTTTAATTCTCCATGCTTGCTAAATCTGTACTCCAACCTTTTGGAGTGTTTTGCTTTGGACATTGAAATCAACACCAGTATTTATTTTAAAATCCAGTAGTGTCAACATTTGTTACTGATAATGCTGGTAAAGAAAAGTTTTATTACTTAAGGTTTCTTCTTTGTCCTTTTCCTGCCATTACAATGATCTTTGATACAGTTACTTTAATATTTTGCTTTAATACTGCTAACTGTATTCTTTAAAAAAAAATTACTTGTTCACGACCAGTTGTTCTTGTTCCAATGAAGAAATGTTTGGATAATCTTTCATTGCAATACAACTGGCCTGGTACTTCATTTCACAAAGGTAATGCTTCAGGAGTAGAAGCCAGTTGTAAGATTTACATCTTTCTTTCTTTCTCTACCTGACACAAGCTTTATTGAAATTATGGGACTTCAATTGGGCTGTCACACCTTTTAATTCTTCTACGAATCTGGTTGGACAAACTTGCTTTGCAGAAATCTAAACCTGCCAGAGTTTGCTGATGGGCAGAGTTTGTCTTTGTATGTTTTGAGAGACCTGGGAATATATGAGCACTATTTTGTTAAAGCCTGTCCTTTCAAATCACCACACTATTTCCTTATGTTAATCCGCAAGGATCTATAGACAGTTGTTGAAAAGCATACTACTTTTTGCTTGTAAAACTGTATATGCTCTATTGTATTCTGCTGCCAGTAAGCTTAAGCTTGATTTGTTTGGTTTGTGGTTGTTATGACATTCTTGCAAGCATGAACTGATGTGCTTTCTTCAGTAATACTGTACAGCCCAGACCCTCTCCTTCCTTTATAACAACAACGTGTGAACTATACTAGCAGTCTGAGGTCTGATGCCAGCCCTGTTAACTGTTTCACTGATAAGGTATTTTAGTAGGAAGAGATAGGGCTGGCTGCTTCTGAGGGCAAAAGATAAACAAGGAGAACATTAGTATAGTGCTAGGCTTGCAGCTGGCTCAGCTGGAGAGGGAAGCAGTCTAGGAGACTAGGGTTGTGATTAGCGGCACCAAGTCTAGTGGGAGGCCAGTAACTAGTGATGTGCCCCAAGGGTCAGTACTGGAGTGGATGAGGCACCAGGGAGGGGGCTGTGCTGCCATCTGAAGGGTCCTGGGTGGGATGGTGAAATGGGCTCAGAGAAACTTCATGAAGCTCAACAAGAAGAAGTGCAAAGTCTTGAACATGGGGAGGAAGAAATCCATGCACCAGAATATGATGGGGGCTGCTCAGCTGTGAAGCAGCTTGGAAGTAAAAGGACCTGGGGATCCCGCTGGACGTCAAGTTGCACATGAGCTAACAGTGGGTCTTTGCTACAAAGCTAACAACATTCTGGGGTGCTTTAGGCAACGTACGGTTAGCAGGCTGAGGGAAGTGACCATTCCCTTCTACTCAGCACTGGTGAGGCAACACCTGGAGTGCTGGATCCAGTTCTGGGCTCTCCAGTACAAGAGACATGAACATACTGGGTAAGAGTCTAATAAGAGCCAAAAATAATTAAAGGGCAAGAGAGACTGGACTATTTATCTTGGAGAAGAGAAAGCTCAGGGGGTCTTATCTATGTGTATGTGCTGTGCGAGTGCCAGGGCACTGGCACAGGCTGCCCAGAGGCTGTGGGGTCTCCTCCCTGGAGCTCTCCAGAAGCCGCCTGGCCATGGGCCTGGGCACCCTGCTCTGGGTGGCACTGCGGGAGCAGGGGCTGGGCCGCAGGGACACAGAGGGCCCTGCCCGCCTCAGCCAGCCTGTGAGATTGCAGAGACACTACAGAACGGTGGAGATCCGTTCAAATAATTATTTTTGTAATGAAGACAAAAAGTTATCTTGTTATCTTCAGATACATATACTACATTCCCATCTTCTTAGGCCTCTGCCAATTTACTTCTTCTAGTCAGAGCCCCTGTGGCAGGCCATTGTGACAGTACTGGAGAAGAGCACAGTGATCACTCACAGTAACAATAAAGGTGCTGAACTTTTGAGAATGACTCCAAGGACTTCTGTGATGCACCACCTTGTGGAATTACAGAACTATTTAGCAGCACTCTACCCTCCTAAACAGTGTCAAACTTGAACTACAGACAGCACTGATGAGCTGTGGACTCAGACCAGTCTGGCTCACCTCAAGCCCCTGCGGCTGCAGTCCTGAGCTGAGGTGAACTGCTTCTGGTGGGGTTTAGCCCAGTGACGGGAGACGTCTGTATCATTCAGAGGGACCTGGACAGGCTGGATGGATCGGCTGAAGCCAACCGTATGAGCTTCAACAAGACCAAGTGCTGAGTCCTGCACTTCGGTCACAACACCACCACACAATGCTATGTGCTACAGGCTTGGGGCAGAGTAGCTGGAAGACTGTGTAGAGGAAATAGACCTGGGGGTATTGCTCAATGGTCGGCTGAACATGAGCCAGCAGCATGTCCAGGAGGCCAAGAAGGCCAATGGCATCCTGGCTTCCATGAGAAATAGTGTAGGCAGCAGAAGCAGGGAAGTAATTGTCCCAATGTACTCAGTGCTGGTGAGGATGCATATTGAATACTGTGTTCAGTTTTGGGCCCCTCCCTACAAGAAGGACATTGAGGCTCTGGAATGTGTCCAGAGAAGGGCAACAAAGCTGGTGAGGGGCCTGGAGCACAAGACTTAAGGGGAGCGGCTGAAGGAACTGGGTTTGTTTGTTCAGTTTGGAGAAGAGGAGGTGCAGGGGAGACCTTATTGCTCCCTACAACTGCCTGAAAGGAGGTTGTGGCAAGGTGGGGGTCGGCCTCTTCTCCCAGGTAACTAGCATTAGGATGAGAAGGAATGGCCTGAAGTTGATCCCGGGGAGATTCAGGTTGGATATTTGGGAAAAGTTCTCCAAAAGAGTGGTGAGTCACTGGAAAGGCCTGGTGGAGTCACCGTCCCTGGAGGTAACATGTAGATATGGTACTGAGGGACACGGTCAGTGGGCATGGTGGTGACGGGTTGACGGCTGGACTAGATGATCTTAGTGGTCTTTTCCAACTGCAATGAATCTGTGATTCAGGTGGCCTTGCTCCTGGCCCAGGTGTTTTTCTGTCTCGCGTGGTGCCACCTGCACTGTGAGGATGGCACAGCTTTTCACCAGCAGCGGTTTAGTCAGCACACGCTGACCAGCACCAGCAGCACAAGCAACGTCAGCGAGGGCATCACCACCCGGCTGCAGCCTGGCAAATGCAGCGACCCCTTCACCTCGGGAACACAATACCAACTACGGCCGGCTTCAAGCCTTTCCTCGAGTCCTGTGAGGCATACAGAGATTTCCCGCGGCGGGCAGAACGGACAGGAGCCGGGCCCACGCTGCGGGATCAAGAGCCGCCGGGTAGGGCACGGCAGGGCACGCCGCGCCCTCCCAGCCCGCTCCCTCCCCTCGCTGCCGCCCGTAGCTCCCGGCCGCGGCCTGCGCGCGGAGAGCCGGGCCGGCAGGAGGCGTCCTGCGGGGCGGGCTGGAGGAGGGCCGGGGCGGGAGTGCCGGCTGTCCCGGAAACAGCACCGACCGGCGGCACAGCGGCGGCGGTTGCCGCGGTGGGAAGTCGGCTGGAGCGGTGTGCTGCCGCCGGCGGGCTGGAGCGGCGCGGGGCGGCGCAGAGCGGCGGGCAGCATGGAAGCGGTGCCCCGCGAGGAGAAACCCAACCCGCTGCGGGATGCCAACTTCTGCTCCCGGCTCTTCTTCTGGTGAGCGCGGGGCACGCGGCCGACC